>NC_057812.1:274257050-274557050 GCF_018294505.1 Triticum aestivum
CGGCGTGTGAACGGCGACGCGAGCCAGGGGCGGAGCCGTCGCAGGACGCGCGACCCGGCCAGTGGCTCGGGAACTCGGCAGAGCGGCACAGGCGGGGCTGGAGCAGTAACGGGCGGCAGCGCAGTGGACTGCTATAGCAGCCAACAGAGCAGCAAAGCAGCGCGCAAGAAAGGGACGTGGCCGGACGGTGCGGCGAGGAGAAGGCCGTGGGAGGCAAGCACGCGCCGAAGGCCGGGACGCAGCAGCGTGCGGAGCAGGGCGAAGGGAGCTGGAGGAGGACGGCATGGCCGCGACGGAGCTCGCGAGGGTAGAGCAGCCGGCCGGAGAGAGCCCCTGCATGGCCGGTGCCCGGGCAGCGCCCGACTTGCATCCGGGCAAAGTACGAGGAGACTATGGCCATTATCTGTATTCGCATACGCGTAGTGTACAAGGGATGTCTGGCCAGTGTATGGGATGATGTATGACTATGGTTTTGGCTTGTGTCTGGCTTGAGTACGAGCAGTAACCAAGTAGTGTATGTGCAATGTATGGCCTGCATCTCGGGGGTATTTTGCTAGTGTATGGTAGGCGTATGACCACGGTCGACTTGCATCTAGCTATCTTGCGTAGATGAAATATGGAGGAGCCAACGCGCGTTTCGACCGGAACAAGGCGCAGCGCAGGCGTGCGGGCCGCGCGGCCGCGCATGCAGTGCAATGCGGGCGAAGCCAGCGTGGAGTGGCAACGTGAAGCGCACGTTGCGAAGTGCTAGGGCGGCGCACGTGCGTGGAGACCACGCGGCCGGCGACGGAGAAGTGAGATAGCGCGTACATAATACGCACGTAGAGCTAGCTAGCTACAGAATCGATCGAACTGACAAGGTGTTTGTTTGCTCGCTAGCTTCACACACTCGTGTTGTAGTGGTTGTTGGATAGTGTATTGGCAGTATTTGGCTCTGGCTAGCGTATGACTATGGTTGACTAGCATCTAGCTAGTTCGCAAAGACGGCATGTGGAGAAGCTAATGCGCGTTCTAGCTAGAGCAAGGTGTAGCACGAAGAGGAGCAAACACGAGCGGCGCGTGGGTGGCCACAGCCGACCGAAACGAGGCCCGCGCGCGGCACGCGCGTGGACGGACGGTCGGCGTTGCGGTGGTGGTGATGACGAAGGCGGCGAGGCCGACGACGAGGACACGCCACCCCTCACGGCCGCTCTGGGGGCGGGTCGATGTCGAGCCCCCGAGCGCTACCGGAGAGACGGCGCGACGCCGCGGCGGAGGCGATGAAGAAAAAAGGGTCCCGCCCGGACAGCGAAACCAGCAGCAGCGCGGTAGCATAGTAGTAGTACCGCCCCAAGGTGGGCACCAACTGTCGTGGTATTTCTCACGGGGGGCTTGCGAGTCGACAGATGCCACAAGGGCTTAGTGTGTGGGTAAGACTGCTGCTGATAGGCCCGGGAGCGGGTATGCGAGTAGCACGCGGTGGTTTACCCAGCTTCGGAGCTCTCCGGAGAGATAATACTCCTACTGCTGCATGTCTGAGTGTATCTATCTGGGGTGTACATCGGGCAATACAAAGTGCTCCTAGAGCTGTATCTGGGATCAGTGCCAAGTGCATCTGATCTGGTATATGCCTATGTGAGGCATGCTAGTGGCCGGCCATGCTCATGGCCGTGAGCATATGAGTGCTCATGCGTGAGTGTGTGTGAGTCCATGTGTGTATGAATGGATGGATGGATGGATGTGGGCGTGAGCTAGCTAGCCTCTTGCTAGCTAGCATGCATGCGTGGGAGTGAACAGCCAAGAGGCCATAGTGGCCCGTGGCCGTGAGCCTCCCCTGGTGCTCCTTATAAAGGGGAGCCCAGGGGACAAGGGATGGCCCATGTGACCAACTTCACTATTTGGGAGACAACGATGTGACATCTCACACCTGCTACAGTGTATCACTATTGCTCAGCAGTGTCCGGGTATAGCCGTCTTGTCCGCGGTATGGCCATCATGTCAGGGTCTTGTCGGTGTCGGGTCGTGCTGCAGTCGGCAGCCAGCTGGTTGACGCAGTCGGCAGCCGGCTAGTTGGCGCAGTCGGCAGCCGGCAGTCGGCCGGGCAAAGCAGTCAGACGGGAAGCCGGCAGGAGCGGCCCGACAGTCGGACTGAGGGGCTTTGCTAGCCCCGATGTCTTGAAATATCATCTTGCCGTCCTCGGGGTACCCATGGTCGATTACTCCGACAATCAGAGAGAAAGAATTATCACGATCCACGAGACGGAGCCGCCGCCAAGCCCTATTCTTCCTTGGAGGGCAGATCTGGAGCCCGTTTGGGGTTCCGGTGAGGGGGATCTTCATCATCACCAACCCTTCTCTATCGCCAATTCCATGATGCTCCCCACTCGGAGTGAGTAATTTCTTCGTAGGCTCGCTGGTCAGTGAGGCGTTGGATGAGATTCATCATGTAATCGAGTTAGTTTTGTTAGGGCCTGATCCCTAGTATCCACTATGTTCTTAGATTAATGTTG
This sequence comes from Triticum aestivum, assembly GCF_018294505.1. Classification (NCBI taxonomy): domain Eukaryota; kingdom Viridiplantae; phylum Streptophyta; class Magnoliopsida; order Poales; family Poaceae; genus Triticum; species Triticum aestivum. Next base: position 274,259,540 of record NC_057812.1, read on the forward strand.
CTATGACTTTGCTATTCTTAATTCTTGTCACTTTGGGCCCGACTGCCATGATTTAAGATATGAACCGTTTATGTTATCATCATTATATCCATGTTCTAGATCCAATCTTGCATGTTATAGTCACCTACAACGTGTTATGATCCGACAACCCCGGAGTGACAACAACCGGGCCCACTCTCGGTGATGACCGTAGTTTGAGGAGTTCATGTATCACTATGTGTTAATGCATTGTTCCGATTCTCTATTAAAAGGAGGCTTAATATCCCTTAGTTTCCAATATGGACCCTGCTGCCATGGAAGGGTAGGACAAAAGATGTCATGCAAGTTATTTTAATAAAGCACGTATGACTATCTATGGAATACATGCCTACATTATATCGATGAACTGGAGCTAGTGCCGTATCGCCCTAGGTTATAACTGTCACATGATGAATATCATCCAACAAGTCACCGATCCAATGCCTACGAACTTTTCCATATTGTTTCTGCTAAGTTACTACTTCTATCATCACGGTCACACTTGCTACAAAATTACTGCTATCACTGTTACTATTACTATTGCTGCTGTCACTACTATCAAAACTATCAAACTACTTTGCTACTGATCACTTTCCTGTAGATAATTAATCTCCAGGTGTGGTTGAATTGACAACTCAGCTGCTAATACCTTCAAATATTCTTTGGCTCCCCTTGTGTCGAATCTATAAATTTGGGTTGAATAGTCTACCCTCGAAAATTGTTGCGATCCCCTATACTTGTGGGTTATCAGGCAGCCCAAACGGCCGTTGTTGCTTCTCAGGTGGCGGCAGCAACATCTGCCTCAGGGATAGCAACTGGCAAGAGCGGCACAACAGCTATATGTTCCGCAGCGGCGGCCTTAGCCCTGATGGAGGCCGCCCACGACCATGTCGAGGCCGCCCATGCCTAGCTCATGGCGGTCACCGCACAAATCGAACGAAGCTTCTCCGACAACGGTCGGCAACCCACGGTCGAAGAGCTGGCAATCACCGAGAGCGTTCAAGCAGCATTCCGTTCCTCCGCCGCATACCTTGCGACGATAGAGCCCGTCCAAGCCCAGATCGCTGCCGCCCAAGCCCAGCTCGTGGCAGCCTTTTCCAAAGAGATGGCGGATGCGGATGCGAGATGCTTGTCGAGTATGGTGCGATGCATGCCATGGAGCCCCTTCCCCAGGAGACCCTCGGGCATGACCTAGACATGGAGGCGGCGGCGGAGATCAACGAGCACCAACCATAGTACTACTCTTTGTTTTGTTTAATTAAGAGCGCTGGTCTTTAATTTGTTAGAGTAATGTTTAGGTCAGCTAGCTGTGTTTAATTGTTGAACTTGTTTGATTAAGAAGTGTGGGTGTGTTGTAGTCTCCTTTGTGTACCCAAATTATGCAATGACGTGCATGACCACCATAAGCATGGAAATTCGAACCAATTTTTTTGACGTTCAAACTCATCACACACGGGTTAAGCTATTTGAATCGTTTGTGATGTTCACATATCATACACAGTTGTGAATAAGGGACCGTGTCTGATGACACTTTGCGTGCCAGTTTTTTCGCTGAAGCAATTCCAAATTTTCGGCTTCCGCGGAAATATCTACCTCCCTGCCCCCCCCCCTTACCAAAATCCACATTTCCACTGTTTCCACCTTCCTTTCCAAGTTGAAACCTTCACTCCTTGCTTCCAGCGCCGCCTCCTCGCCGGCGCCCCTCCTTCACGCTGCTCGGCCTCGCCTATCCAGGCAGGTAATCCACACCTGACCCCCATCCTCCTCATCCTTCCACATCCCACATGACCCAATAGCTGGCGCGAGCGAGACACCTTCCACCCAAATCACCGACCCCTCCACCAAATAAGTGCCGCCCTAAGCCATGGTGCATGCAGTATAGCCAGGATCTCAAGGAGCATTTGGAAGTGGAGAGGCAAATCACGGCGGCACGCGCGGATGAGGTCGCGATGGCTGCCATTCATGCCGACCCCCGGATCTTGGAAGAGCACCTCATCATCGAGGCCACCGTCGACGCCTCGTGCGCCGACACTGCGACGCGGTTGGCTGCTTTAAACGACAGTTCGTGGCATTTTCTCGAGGACACCGTCAGTGCCCTCGACAAAGACTACGAGGTGTTTTCTCAGCGTGCACGTTCTTACCTCATCTCGAGAGCCAGCAGGTTAGTGCCCGGAGCAGCTCAGGCAACTCACCACTATGACAAGGGCACCCACGAAGCAGAGGCCTCGCCCTCTTCCATGTCCAAGGAGCCAATCGTCATCTATATCTCCGACAATGACGAGTAGCTTGTCTTATTAGCTCACTATAAGGACCCATGTTCAGTTTGCTAGCCACTACCTAAATTCTAGCGAATTGTGTTATCTAGTTTTACCATGCAATATTTTGCTCCAGAGTATATGTTCTATATGTCATGCAATGTGGTGTTCAGTTAACTGTTTGGTTCAGTTCTACAAATGTGATGTTCAATTCTTTAGGGTGCAATTTTCCAAGTTGTCTAGCATGCTTGGTTTGTTTAACTGTCTGATCTTCTGTTAGGAGTATGTTATATTATGCAATGTGGTGCTCAGTTAACGTTTGGTTCATTTGTTGTGGTGTTTAGATAACTGTTTGGTTCAATTCTGCAATGTGATGTTCAATTATTGTGGGCGCATTCTGTTATTGTATACCATGTGAGAAATAAATTGAATTTTCCTGTACTAAATACATGAGAAACAAATACAATTGCTATATTTCCAAGTTGTTAATCATGCTTGGTTTGGTTAACTATCTGATCTTCTATTAGGAGTATGTCATATTGTGCAATGTGGTGCTCAATTAACATTTGGTTCATTTTTTGTGGTGTTTAGTTAACTGTTTGGTTCAATTCTGCAATGCGATGTTCATTTGTTGTGGCTGCATTCTGTTATTATATACCATGTGAGAAATAAATCGAATTTGGCTGTACTAAATACATGAGAAACAAATACAATTGCTATATTTCCAAGTTGTTAAGCATTCTTGGTTTGGTTAACTGTCTGATCTTCTGTTAGGAGTATGTTGTATTGTGCAATGTGGTGCTCGGTTAACATTTGGTTCATTTGTTGTGGTGTTTAGTTAACTGCACGTGCATGGTTCATTGTCTAATAGCACATTATTGTGCAATTGCAGGAACCATTCTAATATTCAGGTTTTTAACAATTTGGTCTTGCACATGTAGGTCCTGCTATCAGAGGTTTTGACCCACTGTTCGACCCTTTTTGCATATGGGGAAATGAGTTCACCATGAATATCAAGCAAGTCAAGAAACTCAGAAAAGATTGTTAGGATAATAAAATTAGCGACAAAAACAACAAGATCTTTGTCTGCACAATGAAGAAGACATTAGTTCACTACAAGATGGTACTAACTATTATACCTTGCCTTTTTTAATTCCTTTGCCCCATTTCCAATATAGAGAAGATATTTATGCACATCATTGTTTTTAGGCCTTTCCAAAGCAGTTCACTGATGATTACCTCTCAAACCACCTCTATGGTCAGGAGGCGAGGAAGGTTTTCTGTCAGGACCCCGATTCCAAGTCACATTGATCTAGCCGGTAACACCTCATATCACTTTGCGGCCTCACGCACGGTATTCCCACGGGTGTCGCCTTACCATGGCCCGGGACCGTTTGCGCCTTTTGGCTCACGTATATGATAGTGTCGCTAGCATCCATATGACAGAGAACCCGGGCCGACATGACTAGTCGTGAACCCAAAGCGGCACTAACCTATGGGGACAGGCATAGATGAATCACATCGAGCATGTCGGTCAGCAGCGTGTGAATTCGGGCTGTAGCACCGGGCTAACAGGACTCCGGGAACCCAGGCTGTAGCAGGCTAGGCAGGACTCCGGATGTCACCGTGTGGCATTTCCCCGAAGGGACAGACACAGGAACGAAGTGAAACACATGCCGGCCAGTCAAGTGTCCTGAGCAGTAGTGCTGGGCTAGCAGGACTCCGGTGAACCGGGCTGTAGCAGACTACTATGGCTCGTGGAAGCACAAGACTACATTTCCCCATAAGAGAGGCTGCCAAGGATAAACAACTAGATTGTCGGATTCCACACATACCAAGCATTTCAATCATACACACAATATGCTCGATATGTGTAAATACAACATGGCATCACAACATAACTCTACGACTCAAGTATTTATCCACTAGGCTCCGAGGAGCGAGAAATACAAACATGGGTCTCATGACCCAACATTCAGAGCATACAAGTCAAACACACGCGGAAGCTTAACATGTCTGAGTACAGACATCTTCAAATGGAAAAAGACTAAGAAGCCTGACTATCTACCAGATCATGCCGAGGGAACAAGATCGTAGCTGAGGTATCAAGCTAAACGTCGAAGTCCATGCGGAACTACTAGCGAGACTGAAGTCTCTCTCTGCAAAACATAAATTAAGCAAACGTGAGTACAAAGGTACTCAGCAAGACTTACATCAGAACTAGCTACATATGCATCGGTATCAACAAGGGGGGGGAGTGGTGGAGTTTAACTGCAGCAAGCCAGCTTTGACTCAGTGGCTAACCTGAACTACGACTGCAAGCAAATCTTTTGAGGTGGCGCACACGAGTCCACATATTCACCATTCAATACACTACTATGGATCCGCTCCCATCTCCCTATGGGAAGGCCATCCATAGCACTCACACTTATCTTGCATGTTTTAGAGTATCCACTTTCACTTGTCTATGAACTGTTATAGGCAACCCAGAAGTCCATTACCACGGACACGGCTATTCGAATAGATGATGTTAACCCTGCAGGGGTGTACTTCTTCACACATGCTCCCACCACTTACCGTCGTTTACACGACATGTACTTGGCAACCTTCAAGCGGAAGCCCAACGAGGGTGTCGGCCACGGCCTACCTAAACACTCAAGTCTCTAGTCTAGGTTTATCGCCTATCCAGGTTCCATCCGCAGGGAGTCCGGCCGAGGTTTCCACATACGGCCCCGAACGATGTGTACAGGGTTCCGAGACACCAAACGGGCGCCCGGCATGCCCGGCCACGGTGTATCTACCGCAACATAGCCCACCCCAAGGGTCAGCGCTACGCACGGCCGCCAACACATATCCTATAAACACCAGAAACTAGTTGCAACTCCTGGACAGAGTACTAGGGTGATTAAGAAGCCGAGAGGGTCCATTGGTTTCGGGCCCAATGCGTGGTAGTAACTGTTTCATGGATCACAAACACAGAACTCAGTTCCTGAGGACGGCTTCAATGAGACAACCCACCATGTACTCCTACATGGCCTCTCACCGCTACCTTTACCAAATCGTGTTCACACATTTAGCTCTCAACAGTAGGACATGTTCACACACCTCCGATTCATTCCCGATGAATCAGACCTGACACAACTCTATGGAATAGCAGGTATGACAACAAGCATGAATGAGTAGGCACATCAAGGCTGAAACAACTCCTACTCATGCTAGTGGGTTTCATCTATTTACTGTGGCAATGACAGGTCATGCAGAGGAAAGGGGTTCAACTACCGCAGCATGTAACGGTTGAATCGTTGTTGTCCTAATGCAGTAAAAGAGAGCAGGAGCGAAAGAGTGGGATTGTATTGGAATGAACAAGGGGGTTTTGCTTGCCTGGCACTTTTGAAGATAACATTGAGTCTTCATCAGTGTCAACGATCACAGCGTCGGAGCAGCGTCTACCGAGAGGGGACAATCACCGGCAATAGAGAAGGAACACAATCAATCCAATGCACAACATGATGCATGATAATGACATGGTAATATGCTGTTGATTGAGCTAATGCAACTAGCAACACAATTAAATGAAGTTGGTTTGAATACAAGATTCAAATTCAAACTCCATATATGATTAGTTAAATGCCATTTATTTGTTTTGTCCAAAACAGAGGACAAACATTGTTCAAACATGCATGAAAATGCCATAAACAGATTCCTTGAATTTTTCTGATAATTTTTCATATATAATTTATTTCATTTGGAGTTACGGTTGATTTTCTATGATTTTTAGAAGTTTTGGGCATTTTCTGGAATTTTCTGAATTATTATAATTTAAACTAAATCCAGAAAATGTATTACTGTGTCAGCATGACGTCAAGGTGATGTCAGCAGGTCAAAGGCGTCGACCAGGTCAAACCTGACCAGTGGGACCCACTGGTCAGTGACCCAGTCGACTAACTAAGTTAGTTAGCCCTAATTAACTAGCCTGGGCCCACTAGTCAGCGACTGTAGTAACTAACCTAACTAGCTAATTAGCACTAACTAGAGTAATTAGTCGGGCGGGGCCCGTAAGTCAGTGAGAGAGAGGGGGAGGTAAAACCGGGCAGTGGGGTCAACCCATGCCGGTCAACGTGTCAGGGGTCGCCGGCGACGACAGAGACGGCGGGGCGGCTCGGAAATGCTCTACAGGGCACCATTCGATCCGTGGGTTGCACCTATGGGTTCCTGGGAGTGAGGCGCATCCATTGGGGGTGGTGGTAGGAGCTGGGGTGGCCGGAAAGTGGCTGGCGACGAGGTTCAGCGGCGGCGGCAGCTTGGGCATCCTCGAGATAGCGCTACAGAGCACGGGAGGTGGCGCTGCGATTGTCTGCGGGCTCATGGGATCGTGCTGAGCACGATGGTGTGCTCGGACATGAGCTGCGGTGGCTGTGGCCACGGTGGCGACATCGCCGGCGGCGTGGAGTTCTCGGCCAAGATGGGGCTATGGCCTAGAGGTCAAAAACGACTAGGGGAAAAGGGGGAGATGACTCGGGGGCTCACCGTGAGTCCGTTTGGAGGGTCAGTGGGCTCGAGGGCGGCCGGAGTGCAGCGAATCGACGGCGAGGGGCTCAGGTGCCCGAGGTTGAAGACGACCGCGATGACGATGAAGCAGGGCCTCTTGGCGTCTAGTAGCTTGATTGGGAGGACGAGGAGGTTCTGGCGGTTCTTCTGGACTCGGCGGAAGGGTGAGGGGTGCCCGGTGGCCGCGGTGGTGCTCGTCGGCGCGACGACGGCGTTCTCGGGCGGCTGCGAGGAGAGAACCAGAGAGGGAGAGAGAACCAGGGAGTGAGGGGAAAGATTGAGGGGGTCCAGGGGGTGTCGTGGCGTTCGGGGTAGTCTCCAGCAGCGACGAGCAAGCAGGAGGTGGCCGAACGCGTGCTCGCGCGCGCCGGCCACGCGCTCGTCCTCCTGGAAAGGGGAAGACGACAAGGAGGAGCCCCTGGTGGGCTGGGCCGGCCACTTGGGCCGCCAGGTGGCTGCACAGGTGAGTTGGCCCAGGTAAGCTCTCTCTCTTCTCTGTTTTCTAAATTGTTTCAGTTTTCTATTTTTCTGCAATTGTTTTGGGTTTACTTTTAACACCAAACCATTTTATAAAATCCTAAAAATAATTATGTGACTAGAACTAAAATATCCTAAACAACATAAAATGTTCCAGAATTATTGGACATATATTAATTATATAAAGAATATATATCCAATACAAATAGTTATTGAATTAATTCAAAGGCCCAAAATAAATGTTTCTGAGATACCAAAAACATTGGTTTGAATTTTACTTCTTGCCAATATTTTCGGAGACTAAGAGGAACATTTACTTGGATTTCTTTGAAGACATTTTAATGTTGATTAATTTTGAACTGGTTTCTGAGGGTTTCAACAAACCTCAATTCAACTTTCAGAAATTTTAGACATGATGCATGAGTGCATATGCAACTATTTCACTCAGGTACTCTAGGGCTGTGACAGTTTTCATACAACACACACGGTTCAACATTAAAGTGTTTCTGAAGAGGATGAAGGACGGATGGTCAATCATCCACAGGCACTGGCCTAAAGTTGCAAAGACCTTAAACTTGAATGAAGGATCAATATTCGCCTTCCGCTTCAGTAGTTTTCCAGATGAGATGCATCTGTTATATACCGTCTATGATGCTAATTTTGTAAGGTTCTACATGTTGCATGTGAAATTTGGTGCTGGTGCAGTTGTGTAATGGGGTAGCTGAGTGCTGAAGATATATCATGTTGTATCTCTGATGCATTTCAATTATGAAATTCTCCTTCCTTAATATGGAAATGAAATATATTATGTGCTTAATATGAATGTCAATTAGATTAATAAATGGATTATTAATAATAGGGCAATTAGCCTGCTAATTGGGTTTTTCTATTGCAAACGGTTATTGAAAAAATACCATGGGCGATGACCTCAGGCAACGCACACAGTTTCTAGGAATAAACCATGTTAGATCAATGAACAATCACACACGACTTTCTCTTGAAAACTATTTGCATTAGGCCACCTTGCGCAAATGTTTACCACATAGAAACTGTGTGTGATGGACAGCCTTTGCCACATAGTTTCTTCTACGGACCATGTGTGATGCATTCAATAACGCAAACGATAAAATTGTTAATATCGTCTGCAATGGCAACGCTATCACAGATGATTTAACGGGAAAAATAGTGTATGATATACATGTGTACGGAAACGTTTTCCTTGGAGCGACTGTGTGGATGTACATGCGAACGAAAACGTTTAGCGAGGACTGCCTGTGTGGGATGTACTTGCGACCGGAAACAATTTCGCCTGTATAATTGAATTTTTTAGCTCTACTGTATGTATTTCCGTATTTGAGCGCTCGCTGGTCGCACACGAACTCTTTTTGCTGAGCGTGTGTCCCAGGAGGGCATATCCCCGACGGTTACTGGTTCGTGTGGGAAGGACCCTGATATGTCCATTTTGCATCATGCTTTTATATCGATATTTATTGCATTATGGGTTATTATTACACATTATGTCACAATACTTATGCCTATTCTCTCTTATTTTACAAGGTTTACATGAAGAGGGGGAATGCCGGCAGCTGGAATTCTGGGTTGGAGAAGGAGCAAATATTAGACACCTATTCTGCACATCTTCAAAAGTCCTGACACTTCACGGGAGCATGTTTCAGAATATATATAAAATATTGGGCTAAAGAAGTACCATAGGGGGGCCACCCACCGTCCACGAGGGTGGGGCGCGCCCTACCCCCCTAGGCGGGCCCCTGCCTCGTGGGCCCCCTGGCGGCCCTCCGATGCCCATATTTGGCTATATGGAGTCTTTCATCGAGGAAAAAAATCATAAGCAAGCTCACGGGATGAAACTCCGCCGCCACGAGGTGGAACTTTGGCGGAAGCAATCTAGGGCTCCGACGGAGCTGTTCTGCCGGGGAAACTTCCCTCCGGGAGGGGGAAATCATCGCCATCGTCATCACCAACGATCCTCTCATTGGGAGGGGGTCAATCTCCATCAACATCTTCACCAGCACCATCTCATCTCAAACCCTAGTTCATCTCTTGTATCCAATCTTTGTATCCAAACCTCAGATTGGTACCTGTGGGTTGCTAGTAGTGTTGATTACTCCTTGTAGTTGATGCCAGTTGGTTTACTTGGTGGAAGATGATATGTTCAGATCCATTATGCATATTAATACCCCTCTAATTATGAACATTAATATGCTTTGTGAGTAGTTATGTTTGTTCCTAGGGACATGGGAGAAGTCTTGCTATAAGTAGTCATGTGAATTTGGTATTCGTTCACTATTTTGATGAGATGTATGTTGTCGTCCCTCTAGTGATGTCATGTGAACGTCGACTACATGACACTTCACCATTGTTTGGGCCTAGAGGGAGGCATTGGGAAGTAATAAGTAGATGATGTGTTGCTAGAGTGACAGAAGCTTAAACCCTAGTTTATGCGTTGCTTCGTAAGGGACTGATTTGGATCCATATGTTTCATGCTATGGTTAGGTTTACCTTAATTCTTCTGTTGTAGTTGCGGATGCTTGCACTAGGGGTTAATCATAAGTGGGATGCTTGTCGAAGTAAGGGAAGTACCCAAGCACTGGTCCACCCACATATCAAATTATCAAAGTACCGAACGTGAATCATATGAACGTGATGAAAACTAGCTTGACGATAGTTCCCATGTGTCCTTGGGAGCGCTTTCCTTCATATAAGAGTTTTTCCAGGCTTGTCCTTTGATACAAAAAGGATTGGGCAATCTTGCTGCACCTTATTTACTTTTATTACTTGCTACTCATTACAAATTACCTTATCACAAAACTATATGTTACCGATAATTTCAGTGCTTGCAGAGAATACCTTACTAAAAACTGTTTATCATTTCCTTCTGCTCCTCGTTGGGTTCGACGCTCTTACTTATGAAAAGGCTACGATAGATCCCCAACACTTGTGGGTCATCAAGACTCTTTTCTGGCATCGTTGTCAGGGAGTGAAGCGCCTTTGGTGGGTGGAATTTGGTAAGGAAAATTTATATAGTGTGCTGAAATTTACTGTCACTTGTTACTATGAAACATAATCCTTTGAGGGGCTTGTTCGGGGTATCTTCACCCTGACCAGTAGAGCAAAGAGTTGCTCCTCAACCTACTGAACCTACTGAAAATGTTTACTTCGAAATTCCTTGGGTTATGATAGAGAAACTGCTAGCTAATCCTTTCACAGGTGATGGAACGTTACATCCCGATTTGCAACTAATCTATGTGGATGAAGTTTGTGGATTATTTAAGCTTGCAGGTATGCCCAAGGATGTTATCAAGAAGAAGGTCTTCCCTTTATCTTTGAAGGGATATGGATTGACATGGCTTAGGCTATGTGACGATATTGGATCATGGAACTACCAACGATTGAAATTGGAATTTCATCAGAAGTTTTATCCTATGCATCTTGTTCATCGTGATCGTAATTATATATATAATTTTTGGCCTCGCGAAGGAGAAAGCATCGCTCAAGCTTGGGGAGGCTTAAGTCAATGTTATATTAATGCCCCAAGCATAAGCTCTCAAAATAAATGGTTATTCAAAAAAATTATGCTCGTCTTTCTCTCAGTAATCGCTCCATGCTCGATACTTCTTGTACTGGATCTTTTATGATGAAGACTATTGAATTCAAATGGGATTTATTGGAAAGAATTAAATGCAACTCTGAAGATTGGGACCTCGACGAAGGTAAGGAGTCAGGTATAACACCTGAGTTTGATTGTGTTGAATCTTTTATGGATACCCATGCTTTCCGTGAATTTAGCACTAAATATGGACTTGACTCTGAGATAGTAGCTTCTTTCTGTGAATCCTTTGCAACTCATGTTGATCTCCCTAAGGAGAAGTGGTTTAAATATAATCCCCCCATTGAAGTAAAAGTAGTTGCACCTATTAAAGTTGAAGAAAAGACTATCACTTATAATGATCTTGTTGTTCCTACTGCTTATATTGAGAAACCACCTTTCCCTGTTAGAATAAAGGATCATGCTAAAGCTTCAATTGTGGTTAACAAAAGTAATATTAAGACACCCAAACCTCCTGAGCAAATTAAAGTTGAACCTAGTATTGCTATGGTTAAAGATCTCTTGGCCGATAATATTGATGGGCATGTTATTTACTTCTGCAATGAATCTGCTAGAATTGCTAGACCAAATACTAAAAATAAACATAGACCTGTTGTAGGCATGCCTGTTATTTCTGTTAAAATAGGATATCATTGCTATCATGGCTTATGTGATATGGGTGCTAGTGCAAGTGCAATACCTCATTCCTTATACCAAGAAATTATGCATGATATTGCACCTGCCGAGATAGAAGAGATTGATGTTACAATTAAGCTTGCCAATAGAGATACTATTTCACCAGTTGGAATTGTTAGAGATGTTGAAGTCTTGTGTGGGAAGGTTAAATACCCTGCTGATTTTCTTGTTCTCGGTTCCCCACAAGATGACTTTTGTCCCATTATATTTGGTAAACCCTTTTTGAATACTATTAACGCTAAGATAGACTGCAATAAGGATATTGTTTCTATTGGTTTAGAGGATATGTCTCATGAGTTTAATTTTGCTAAATTTCATAGACAACCCCATGATAAAGAATTGCCTAGTAAAGATGAAATTATTGGTCTTGATTCTATTGTCGTGCCTCCTACTGATCCTTTAGAACAATATTTGCTAGACCATGAAAACGATATGTTTATGAATGAAAGAAGGGAAATAGATGAAGTATTCTTTAAACAAGGACCTATTTTGAAACACAACTTGCCTGTTGAAATCCTAGGGGATCCCCCTCCACCCAAGGGAGATCCCGTGTTTGAGCTTAAGCCTTTACCTGATACTCTTAAATATGCTTATCTTGATGAGAAAGAGATATATCCTGTTATTATTAGTGCTAACCTTTCAGAGCATGAAGAAAAGAAATTATTGAAAACTCTGAAGAAACATCGTGCTGCTATTGGATATACTCTCGATGATCTTAAGGGCATTAGTCCCACTCTTTGCTAGCACAAAATAAAATTGGAGAAGGATGCTAAACCAGTTGTTGATCACCAACGATGGTTAAATCCTAAGATGAAAGAAGTGGTAAGAAAAGAAATACTAAAGCTTCTTGAGCAAGGTATAATTTATCTCGTTGTTGATAGTCAATGGGTAAGTCATGTCCATTGTGTCCCTAAGAAAGGAGGTATTACTGTTGTTCCTAATGATAAAGATGAATTGAACCCACAAAGAATTGTTGCATGTTATAGAATGGTAATTGATTTCCGCAAATTAAATAAATCTAGTAAAAAGGATCATTACCCTTTACCTTTTATTGATCAAATGCTAGAAAGATTATCCGAGCATACACATTTTTGCTTTCTAGATGGTTATTCTGGTTTCTCTCAAATACCTATGTCAAAAGATGATCAAGAAAAGACAACTTTTACTTTCCCTTTCGGTACCTTTTCTTATAGATGTATGCCTTTTGGTTTATGCAATGCACCTGCTACTTTTCAAAGATGTATGACTACTATATTCTCTGACTTTTGTGAAAAGATTGTTGAGGTTTTCATGGATGATCTCTCCGTTTATGGAACTTATTTTAATGATTGCTTAGGCAACCTTGATCGAGTTTTGCAGAGATCTGAAGAAACTAATCTTGTCTTGAATTGGGAGAAGTGCCACTTTATGGTTAATGAAGGTATTGTATGGGGGCATAAAATTTCTGAAAGAGGTATTGAAGTTGATAAAGCTAAAGTTATGCTATTGAAAAGATGTCGTGTCATAAGGACATTAAAGGTATAAGAAGTTTCCTTGGTCATGCCGGTTTTTATAGGAGGTTCATTAAGGACTTCTCTAAAATCTCTTGGCCTTTGACTAATCTCTTACAAAATGATGTCCCTTTTGTGTTTGATGATGACTGTGTAGAAGCATTTGAAATACTTAAGAAAGCTTTGGTTTCTGCACCTATTTTTCAACCTCTTGATTGGAATTTACCATTTGAAATTATGTGTGATGCTAGTGATTATGCTCTAGGGGTTGTTCTAGGACAAAGAGTTGATAAGAAATTAAATGTTATCCAATATGCTAGTAAAACTCTAGACAATACCCAAAGAAATTATGCTACTACTAAAAAAGAATTTTTAGCAGTTGTATTTGCTTGTGATAAGTTCAGACCTTATATTGTTGATTCTAAAGTAACTGTTCACACTGATCATGCTGCTATTAAATATCTCATGGAAAATAAAGATGCTAAACCTAGACTTATTAGATGGGTTCTCTTGCTACAAGAATTTGATTTGCATATTATTGATAGAAAGGGAGCTGAGAACCCCATTGCAGACAACTTGACTAGGTTAGAAAATGTTCTTGATGACCCACTACCTATTGATGATAGCTTTCCTGATGAACAACTAGCTGTCATAAATGCTTCTCGTACTGCTCCATGGTACGCTGATTATGCTAATTACATTGTTGCTAAATTTATACCACCTAGTTTCACATACCAGCAAAAAGAAAAAGTTCTTCTATGATTTAAGACATTACTTCTGGGATGACCCACATCTTTATAAAGGAGTAGATGGTGTTATTAGACGTTGTGTACCTGAGCATGAGCAGGAACAGATCCTACACAAGTGCCACTCCAAAGCTTATGGAAGACACCATGCTAGAGACAGAACTGCGCACAAGGTATTGCAATCCGGTTTCTATTGGCCTACTCTCTTCAAGGATGCCCGTAAGTTTGTTTTGTCTTGTGATGAATGTCAGAGAATTGGTAATATTAGTAGACGTCAAGAAATGCCTATGAATTATTCACTTGTTATTCACCCATTTGATGTTTGGGGCTTTGATTATATGGGACCTTTTCCTGCCTCTAATGGGTATACACATATTTTAGTTGTTGTTGATTACATTACTAAGTGGGTAGAGGCTATTCCAACTAGAAGTGTTGATCATAACACCTCTATTAAGATGCTTAAAGAAGTTATTTTTCTGAGGTTTGGAGTCCCTAGATATTTAATGACTGATGGTGGTTCACATTTCATTCATGGTGCTTTTCATAAAATGCTTGCTAAGTATGACGTTAATCATAGAATTGCATCTCCATATTATCCACAGTCTAGTGGTCAAGTAGAACTTAGCAATAGAGAGCTTAAATTAATTTTGCAGAAAACTGTCAACAGATCTAGAAAGAATTGGTCCAAGAAACTTGATGATGCATTATGGGCCTACAAAACTACATATAAAAATCCTATGGGCATGTCTCCATATAAAATTGTTTATGGTAAAGCATGTCACTTACCTCTTGAACTAGAACATAAGGCATATTGGGCTATTAAAGAGCTCAACTATGACTTCAAACTTGCTGGTGAGAAGAGGCTTTTTGACATTAGCTCACTTGATGAATGGAGAACCCATGCCTATGAGAATGCCAAACTATTTAAAGAAAATGTTAAAAGATGGCATGACAAAAGGATAAAAAAGTGTGAGTTCAATGTAGGTGATTATGTACTGCTATATAACTCTCATTTAAGATTTTTTGCAGGCAAACTCCTCTCTAAATGGGAAGGTCCTTACGTCATCGAGGAGGTCTATCGTTCCGGTGCCATAAAAATCAACAACTTCGAAGGACCAAATCCGAGGGTGGTGAACTGTCAAAGAATCAAACATTATATCTTAGGTATTCCCATAAATGTTGAAACTAATGTTATTGAAACCGTAACCCCGGAGGAATACATAAGGGACACTTTCTCGAACGTTTCAGACCCCGAAAAAGAATAGGTACGTGGTACGGTAAGTAAACCGACTCCAAAATAGTTCTAGTGGCAATTTTTCTCCGTTTTGGAATATTTGAGAAAATAGGAAAATAAGAAGCAGAACGAAAAGGACACGAGGCTTCCACGAGGGTGGAGGGCATGCCCTACCCCCTGGGCGCGCCCCCTGCCTCGTGGGCACCTCGTGTGCTCTCCAGACTCCATTTTCTTGCACGATACTTCTTTTGGTCGATAAAAATTCATTATATAATCTCCCGAAGGTTTTGACCATTGTATCACGCAAAAATCTCCTGTTCTTGTTTCAAGCTATTTTCTGCCAGGGTTGTCAAGGCCAAGCATCATGTCGTCTCCCTCCTCCTCCAATAATGAGGGCAACGATGCTTGGCTAATGAAGATAGAGCTGAAGAGAGAAGAACCTGGAGAGATCAACAAGGATGATGGGATCAACAAGGGCATGGGGGATCAAGTTCCGGCAGTAGCAGAAGAAGACATCCTTCAACCTCACCACAATCTCTTTACCCCAACAGAGATTGAAGCTCTCAAGATGATTGAGTTAGCTCGCATTCAAAACAAGTATCTCACAAGTGAAAAAAATTTGTTGAAGGAGCATATCATCGCACTCAAAGGCATTATCAGCAAAATTGGAGGATCTCTTACGCTTGATGTGCGACTACCCATCATCACCAACACCTTCTTCACCAACAAAGAAGAACTGAGCATCGGGTATGGGCACTCCCCTTGGCAACTGCCAAGCTTGGGGGAGTGCCCTGGTATCGTATCACCATCACTTTTATCTTTACCGTTTTTCTTAGTTCGATCCTTTTGGTAATATCTTGATTTAGTAGAATAAAGTTTTAGTATGATCTAGTTTTAGTTTTTATTTATGATCCTTCTATGTAATCGAGTCCGTGAAATAAAGATTAGTGTTGAGTCAAGGGCTTGATTATTTTTCAATGATCTTGAGGGAATAAAATAAAAGAGAAGAAATAAAAAGAAATAAAGAGATCATATGGATCTTATGGGGAGTAGTGACTTCACATATAGAAAGTATGATGAATAAAAGTTGTTGAGAGCTGACAAACATAGTCTTGGTCATCGCTGCAATTAATAGGAAGTAATAAAGAAAGAGAAGTTTTCACATATAAATATACTATCTTGGACATCTTTTATAATTGTGAGCACTCATTAAAGTATGATATGCTAAAGAGTTGGCGTTGGACAAGGAAGACAACGTAATGGGTTATGTTTTCTTACATCTGAGATAAATTATAATGTCATGGATCATCCAACATGTTGAGCTTTCCTTTCCCTCTCTTGCTAGCCAATTTCTTTGCACCAAGTAGAGATACTACTTGTGCTTCCAAATATCCCTAAACCCAGTTTTGCCATGAGAGTCCACCATATCTACCTATGGATTGATTAAGATCCATCAAGTAAGTTGTCATCGTTGCAAGCAATAAGAATTGCTATCTAAATATGTATGACTTATTAGTGTGGAGAAAATAAGCTTTATACGATCTTGTGATGTGGAAGAAATAAAAAGCGACGAACTGCATAATAAAGGTCCTTATCACAAGTGGCAATATAAAGTGATGTTCTTTTGCGTTAAGATTTCGTGCATCCAACCATAAAAGCACATTACAACCTCTGCTTCCCTCTGCGAAGGGCCTCTCTTTTATTCTTCTCTTATACTTCATGCAAGAGTCACGGTGATCTTCACCTTTCCTTTTTACATTTTATCCTTCGGCAAGCACAATGTGTTGGAAAGATCCAGATATATATGGCTAATTGGATGTGGGGTTTCATGAACTATTATTGTTGACATTACCCTTAAGGTAAAACATTGGGAGGCAAAACTATAAGCCCCTGTCTTTCTCTGTGTCCGATTAAAACTTCATAACCATAAATATCGCATGAGTGTAGCAATTGTGAAAGTCTAAAAGATGGTTGAGTATGTGGACTTGCTAAGAAGCTCTTATATTGACTCTTTCCTATGTTATGATAAATTGCAATTGCTTCAATGACTGAGATTATAGTTTGTTAGTTTTCAATGAAGTTTCTGATTCATAGTTGAGTATGTGAATGAACTGTTACTCTAGCATGGGAGATCATATGACAATATATATATATATATGTGTGTGTGTGTTGCTATTCTAAGAATGATCATGATGCCCTCATTTCCGTATTTTATTTTATCGACACCTCTATCTCTAAACATGTGGACATATTTTTCGATTTCGGCTTTCGCTTGAGGACAAGCGAGGTCTAAGCTTGGGGGAGTTGATACGTCCATTTTGCATCATGCTTTTATATCGATATTTATTGCATTATGGGATGTTATTATAGATTATGTCACAATACTTATGCCTACTCTCTCCTATTTTACAAGGTTTACATGAAGAGGGGGAATACCGCCAGCTGGAATTCTGGGCTAGCAATGGAGCAGAATTAGAGACCTATTCTGCACATCTCCAAAAGTCCTGAAACTTCACGGGAGCATGTTTCAGAATATATAAAAATATTAGTCGAAAGAAGTACCAGAGGGGGGCCACCCACCGTCCATTAGGGTGGGGGGCGCGCCCCCCTGCCTCGTGGGCCCCCTGGTGGCCCTCCGATGACCATCTTTGGCTATATGGAGTCTTTCGTCGAGGAAAAAATCATAAGCAAGCTCACGGGATGAAACTCCGCCGCCACGAGGCGGAACCTTGGCGGAACCAATCTCCATGGACGGGGAAACTTTGTATCCAAACCAGAACCATCGCCATCGTCATCACCAACGATCCTCTCATCGGGAGGGGGTCAATCTCCATCAACATCTTCACCAGAACCATCTCATCTCAAACCCTAGTTCATCTCTTGTATCCAATCTTTGTATCCAATCCTCAGATTGGTACCTGTGGGTTGCTAGTAGTGTTGATTACTCCTTGTAGTTGATGCTAGTTGGTTTACTTGGTGGAAGACCATATGTTCAGATCCATTATGAATATTAATACCCCTCTGATTATGAACATGAATATGCTTTGTGAGTAGTTAGATTTGTTCCTGGGGACATGGGAGAAGTCTTGCTATAGGTAGTCATGTGAATTTGGTATTCGTTCGATATTTTGATGAGATGTATGTTGTCATCCCTCTAGTGGTGTCATGTGAACGTCGAATAGATGACACTTCACCATTGTTTGGGCCTAGAGGGAGGCATTGGGAAGTAATAAGTAGATGATGGGTTGCTAGAGTGATAGAAGCTTAAACCCGAGTTTATGCGTTGCTTCGTAAGGGACTAATTTGGATCCATATGTTTCATGCTATGGTTAGGTTTACCTTAATACTTCTGTTGTAGTTGCAGATGCTTGCAATAGGGGTTAATCATAAGTGGAATGCTTGTCCAAGTAAGGGAAGTACCCAAGCACCGGTCCACCCACATATCAAATTATCAAAGTACTGAACGCGAATTGTCGGTGTCAAAACCGGCAGATCTCGGGTATGGGGTCCCGAACTGTGTGTCTAAGGCGGATGGTAACAGGACACAGGGGACACGATGTTTACCCAGGTTCGGGCCCTCTTGATAGAGGTAATACCCTACGTCCTGCTTGAATGTTCTTGATGATATGAGTATTACAAGAGTTGATCTACCACGAGATCGGAGAGGCTAAACCCTAGAAGCTAGCCTATGGTATGATTGTATGTTTTCCTACGGACTAAAACCCTCCAGTTTATATAGACACCGGAGGGGGCTAGGGTTACACAAGGTCGGTTACAAAGGACGAGATATACATATCCGTATTGCCTAGCTTGCCTTCCACGCCAAGTAGAGTCCCACCCGGACACGAGACGAAGTCTTCAATCTTGTATCTTCATAGTCCAACAGTCCGGCCAAAGGATATAGTTCGGCTGTCCGGAGACCCCCTAATCCGGAACTCCCTCAGTAGCCCCTGAACCAGGCTTCAATGACGACGAGTTTGGCATGCAGTGTTGTCTTCGGCATTGCAAGGCGGGTTCCTCCTCCGAATACACCGCGAAAGAATTTGAATACAAGGATAGTGTCCAACCCTGCAAAATAAGTTCCACATACCATCGTAGAGAGAATAATACTTCCACAAATCTAATCTGCTGACATGTTTCGATAGTATGACATCACTCCATGGCCCGGTTATTATTCGAACCGCTTTTCTCAACCAGCTCCACACATATCACGAGGCAGTTTTCTTGATACGTCTTGTCAAATCAAAGATCGTGTTCCCCTTATCACGGGATTCTCATCAATACGGACGTGGGTAACCCAACCGCGCCATCAATTATGGCGCCTGGGGAAAAAGAGGTTTTGCCAGGCAAGTGGGGAGACTCATCACCTTCTCCGCCCTTATAAAGGGACAAAGATCTACTTTTTTCACCCATGCCTTCTTCCTTCTCGCTTACCCATTCCCGCACACTCGACCTCCAGCGCCCAAGCTCGCGTCTTCTCAAACCACTCCAAGCATGTCTGGAGCAGGAGGCAAGTGGATGGTCTCCTCCGCTACGGAGGAGAACATCAAAAAGTTACGGGAGGCCGGATACCTACCCGAGAACATCGCGCACCGGCTACCGAATGTGGGACAGATTGTCCCAACACCCGAACCCCATGAGAGGGTAGTTTTCCTTACCCATTTCTTCCGCGGACTGGGGTTTCCTCTCCACTCGTTTGTCCGTGGGCTCATGTTCTACTACGGGCTGGATTTCCATGATCTGGCCCCCAACTTAATCCTCAACATCTCGACATCTATCTTCGTGTGCGAGGCCTTCCTCCGCATCAGGCCCCACTTCGGCTTATGGCTGAAGACCTTCAATGTCAAACCGAAGGTGGTGGGAGGCCAGCAAGCAGAATGCGGAGGCGCCATGGTGGGCAAGATGCCTAATGTCACCTGGCTCGAGGGTACCTACGTGGATACCATAAAGGGGTGGCAATCGGGGTGGCTCTACATCACCGAGCCGTGTGACTCCAACGGGGTGGCAGCCCCCAAATTTCGATCCAGAATCCCCACACGGCTCACCTCCTGGAAGAAGAAGGGCCTGTCCTGGGGTTCTTCGGTAGAGCTGACCGGACTCCATACCTGCATCCAGAACATGACGAACAAGAAAATCAAGCTCATCAACGTGGTCCGGGTTATGCTCTTCTGCCGGATCCTCCCGTGCCAATAACGGGCATTTGTTGTGGGAGTTCGACTCGGCCCATCACCAAATGCTGCGAGAGCTCTACGGCACGACACACGAGGACGTCTGGAAGGTGCTGTTCAAGGGCGCCGATATGCCCGCCTCCCTCACCGAGGACCGTGGACTCAGCACAAAGCGCCGCGCCCATCCGGTAGGCTTTTACATCACCCAGGGTATTTATGTGCCCCGCTTAGTTATGTGCTGGATCTAAGGTTTTATGTCATTAACAGGACTGGATAAAGACAACGGAGCAGCTTGATTGCCCAGCCCCCCTGCCCGAAGATCCAGCAATCGCTCTTCTGACGAAGATGCTGACCCTGGCACCTTACGAGGTGCCGGAAAAGACGACCAAGAAGAAGGCCGCGGGGACCCGAAAGGGTCTCTGGCGCAAGATGGTTCTGTCAGGCTCATCATCCAATGAGTCTAACGCGCACTCCTCCCACGGAAACGAGGAGGAGGAGAAAGGTTCTCCCCCCCCCCAGCCGGGGAGACAAGAAAAGGAAGGCCGGCCCATCCGGGAGGCCGAAGGGTCCAAGAAGGGAAAGACCCTCCCTCCGGACTGTGCCACGACGACCGCCGACAGCGGTGACGAGTGGCTACCCAGGGACAAGCCCCTGGCGAAATCATAAGTGTCCGGACACCATAGTACTTCATGGTATGTTGTATTGTACTGCCTTTGCTTATGCCGAACCTGTTTATGAAGTACGGCCCGAGCTCGTCTCGACGTACCCTCATCGAGCGGCTCTTTGAGCATGTCGGATATGAACAGCCGTTCTCCTCCGACGGCTTCCACCCCTCGCCCTATAGACAACACCGAGGTGGTGTCCCAAAAGGCACTGACCCAAGGGGAGGCGGTCCTGGGGGCGCCTCACGGCGACCTCCCGGACCCTGGGTACCAAGGGAGCGAAGCTCCTACGGGCTTCGAGTACGGGCCCCAGCCGAACACTACACCAGAACCTTCAATGGTTCCTGACTCCAGCAGGTGGTCCCCCATTAAGGGGGGCCAACCATTCGTGTCGGTGTCCTCTGTCCAACCAGAGGCACCGGACAACTTGCTGGAAGCGCTTCACAGCGCTTCCATCGATGAAGAACACCGCACTATCATGAGTGCGGTGGTTAAGAAGGTTCAGTCCACCAAGAACGGACTGACCGAAGCTTGCACCAGCCTCCTAACAGGCTTTGAGGTAAGCATTCAAAATATAAAAATATTACCGCATAGATAGTAGCCCCTGATGCTCTGTTCGGCGCTCGCAAAGAAAAGCCGAATAGAGTATCAAATGATAACTCAGGAGTCTAATTAGAGTATGTCTATGTGTATGTGCAGGCTTCCCTCCTGGCCGTTACCGCATGTACTGCGGAGGTCTCTACGCTGAAGCAGGCCCTGAAGCGGTCCGAGGACGAGCTCGGCCTTACCAAGGGGCGGCTCGAAGAAAGCAAAGGTAAGATATACCCCGGTTTATATAGGTAAAAAGAAGTTCGGCGTAAAGTAATAGGATCATCATAAATTTTTCAGGGACCACGACCGAGGTGGAGACCCTGAGGAAGGCATTGTCCGCGGCCGAAGACAAAGCGTCCAAAGGACGTACTGAACGGGAGAAACAAGAAGCCCCAGTGGGCAAGGTGCAGCAAGAGCTCGAGGCTTGCGCCAAAAAGCACGAGTCCTTGGAGCTTGACTCCAAGACGCGGGAGTCCGAGCTCAGGCAGGCGCTTGAAAGCATCTGGAGCACCAAGGCCGAAGCCCACAAGGCCCTCCGGGAGATTGATGCGGCAAAGAAGATAGCAGCGGGTAAGGCATTCAATATGCAAAGCAAGCATGTGAAGGAGACTTTCCTTTTTCTTACCTGAGTTCGGAGCTCTCCAGGAGCGTTTGTAGATCTTCCCCGTAGTGTGCTAGATGCCACAGAGTTTTACCGGGCTGAGGAGGGGAGCTCAGCAGAGAAGTTGTTCTGGTCTCAGTATACTGGGACCGAACACCCCGTGTCCTTGAGCGACCAGCTAAAGCAGTTGGTCGAACTTCACAAGGCGGCCGAATAGGCCATGAGGGGCCTTATAGTCCGGCTGTAGCCTGGCGAGCCCCTGTCCGGCAGCTACTTCGGCTTGGTGAGGCGGCTGGTGGAAGCGTGCCCACGGCTTGAAGTCATCAAGCGATCCGTCTGCATCGAAGGTGCACACAGATCTTTTGCCGGGCGAAGGTGCACTGGGCGAAGCGGGACGCAGTGAAGCTTGTGAAGGAGGGGCCATCGGAGGGCAAGGAGCATCTCCGCCCCGAGAATTACTATGAGAGCATCCTGAAGGGTTCCCGCTTAGTGGCAGATGAGTGTGCCAAGGATGTAATTTTTGAATGAACATGCCCATGTGATCCTGTAATATGAAACGAGTTCTTTTGCGCCATGCGACGCTTTCTTAATTTAAAATATTACCTTCTGTGCGGCCGTTTATAAAATCTAAGAGTTGGCCGGTCGTCGGCTTCTGCCCCCATGTAACTAGTACTGGGGTGTTCGGGGTAAATCTGAACACTCTTTACCCCAATTTTGGGTCCTTCAAGGGAGGTGCTCAGTGCAACAAATCAAGCAATCAGACTATAATGCTTTAACACTCTCACTTAGCCATAGAAGTCTATGATTTTAAATTTTTGGCGAAGCCCCTGGTATTCAGATGGCCGAATTTGGGGCGCTATACACGCCTAAGCCGGACAAGGCCGACTCTTCGCCCATAGCGGAAAAAGTCTTTAAGGACTTGAGACCTCTCGAATAGCGACCAGTCTCTCACCTTATCATGACAGTCAGTTTTTGGCTTTCTCTACTGAGGTGCTCGTATGGAAGAACCGGGAGACAATCGTAGTAGTTCTCCCACCGCTACCTTAGCCGATATAGCGGAACGTAAGGTACCAAAGCATGGGAGCCGGGAAACCCAACATTTGACCCAAGACATGATTCAGAGTTGATGCATATAATGCTATAAGTTCAGGGTGCCGCACTGTCGAAAGTGTTCGGACTTCTTGAGCCGTATTACGGGGTAAACAAGAGCCCCAGGCGTACTGACCATACCCGAGCGTGCAGGTGCGGAATGTCGTAAATGGACATATAAGAGAAAGGGAAAAACTTAAATAATGCAACGACAGATTAATAATATGCATTTATTTGAATAACACGTCGAAGCATACTGGTACAAGTATTGCAATAAGCATGAAGTAGGACAATTCGAAAATGTCCTATCCCAAGGCAAGCTACGCATAAATAGTAAAAAAGTGGGTATATCAAGTAGTACTAGAGACCACCTGGCGGTTCCCGTGTTCGTCTTAGCTTCTTGCAGCCTTGGTTGTTGCTTCCGGAGTGTGTCCGGCAATCGGACTGCCGGAAAGGGCTTCCGAAGAGTTAGGCCCTGAAAGAGAAAAGGAATGTCACAGGTACATAGCCCCTAGTGTGGTTAAGCCACAATGCGGGGCGTGTCCTGATTGTGCCCCCGCCTATGTCCATGGTATTTTCAACGCGTAGTTATGTACGCGCGGCACGAATTTCGTCGCCGCACTGGGACTGAGACGGGGGGGCGCATTGCTAGGCGAGCGTTGATCGTGCCAGGCAATCCTGTTGCAAATTGTTCCGGACTCGCTTGAAGGTGACCGGGGGCTGTAATGCCGAATGAGTGGTTTGCCTGAACAGGCTGCTTTGTGCCTCTGCTGCAAGGGCCACAGTGTGCTCTTCCGTACGGAGCGAGCGTTATGTGTTTCCATTTACTGTTATGACCCCGCGACGTCCTGGCATCTTGAGCTTGAGGTATGCGTAATGCGGCACTGCATTGAATTTTGCAAATGATGTCCGTCCGAGCAGTGCGTGATAGCAACTGTGAAACAGGACGATGTCAAAGATTAAATCTTCTCTTCGGAAGTTATCCGGTGATCCGAAGACCACTTCCAGTGTAATTGAGCCTGTGCAATGGGCCTCTACACCAGGGATGACACCTTTAAAGGTGGTTTTGCTGGGTTTGATCCTTGAGGGATCGATACCCATTTTTCGCATTGTATCCTGATAAAGCAGGTTCAGGCTGTTGCCGCCGTCCATAAGGACTCGAGTGAGGTGAAATCCTTCAATGATGGGGTCTAGGACCGGCGGACTCGCCATGACGGATGCTAGTGGGGTGGTCCCTTCGATCGAAGGTGATCGGACAAGCAGACCATGGGTTGAACTTCGGGGAAACGGGCTCCACCGCATAGACGTCCCTTAGCGCACGCTTCCGCTCCCTCTTGGGAATGTGGGTTGCATATATCATGTTTACTGTCTTCACTTGTGGGGGAAACCCCTTCTGTCCTCCTGGGTTTGGTAGCCGGGGCTCCTCCTTGTCATTGCTATGCAGCCCCTTGTCCTTGCTTTCGGCATTTAACTTGTCGGCCTACTTGAACACCCAGCATTCTCGGTTGGTGTGATTGGCTGGCTTGTCAGGGGTGCCGTGGATTTGACACGAGTGATCCAGTATGCGATCCAGACTAGACGGAGCCAGGGTATTTCTTTTGAATGGATTTTTCCGCTGACCGGATCTAGAGCCTTTGAATCCAGCATTGACTGCCGTATCTTCGGTGTTATCACCGTTATTGCGGTGCTTTGGTCTATTACGACGCTGCCTACCGTTAACTTCTTTGGTATCCGAGGTACCCGGATTCCTTGATGTGTTGTTGCTGCGAGCCAGCCAGCTGTCCTCGCCCGCGCAAAAGCGGGTCATGAGTGTTGTGAGGGCTGCCATATATTTCCGCTTCTCCTGGCAGAGGTGGAGGGTGAGCTACTCGTCACGGATGTTATGCTTGAATGCCGCTAGGGCTTCTGCATCCGGACAGTCTACAATTTGATTTTTCTTGGTCAGGAACTGTGTCCAGAATTGTCTGGCCGATTCTCCTGGCTGCTGGGTTATGTGGCTCAAGTCATCAGCATCTGGTGGCCGCACATAACTGCCCTGGAAGTTGTCAAGAAATGCATCTTCCAAATCCTCCCAACTGCCGAAGGAATCTGCTGGCAAGCTATTCAGCCAATGCCGAGCTGGTCCTTTGAGTTTTAGCGGGAGGTACTTGATGGCATGTAGATCGTCACCATGAGCCATGTGGACGTGAAGGAGGAAATCCTCAATCCAGACCGCGGGATCTGTTGTGCCGTCGTATGATTCGATATTTACGGGTTTGAAACCCTCCGAGAATTCGTGATTCATAACTTCATCAGTGAAGCATAGGGGGTGTGCGGCGCCTCTATGCCGGGCTATATCCCGACGTAGTTCGTATGAGTCTTGGCGGCTGTATTCGGCCCGGCCGGATTTACTCTTGGTGTATCCGACGCGATGGTCATCGTCCCGTGTGGGCGCACGTGTTCGTGTCCCGTATATTGACCTTGAGATTTTTGCCTTGCTGTCCAAGATGTCTCGCAGGTCCTCTGTGTTGCCCAGGCCTTAGTATCTTTGACTGAGTGGCGACGGGGTGTGGACTGAACTTTGGGCTGAAACGCCTCTCTAGCTCAGCCGCATAGTGGCCGTTCAGCCGCATTGTACACTGGTGAATGAGGTTTCAATGCTTCCTCCTCGAGGTGAGGTAGCAACCTGCGTTTTGGGTAACTCTTGGACGGGTGCTCGAGTTCATGCTCCTTGGCCGCAAGGACTTCGGTTCATCTGTCCGCTAGCAAGTCTTGATCAGCTTGAAGCTGTTGTTGTTTCTTCCTTAGGTTATTTGCCGTGTCCATAAGCCGGCGCTTGAAGCGCTCTTGCTCGACCGAGTCCTCAGGCACGATAAATTCGTCGTCGCCGAGGCTCACCTCACCTTCGGAGAGAGGCATGTAATTGTCTTCCTCTGGTTCTCCATCTGTTGCCTGCTCTGGAGGGCTAGCTTGTTCGTCCTCTAGCTCTTCGTCATGCTGGAGGGGATTGTTGTTGTCTTCGCCGCTATCCGGAGTGTTATTATCTCCTGTGCCGGTATCACTGCTCTTGCTGCGGCGGGACTTAGAGCGGTGCCTCTGACGTCGGCGCTTGGGTTGCTTCTTGGAGGGGTCATCCTCCGCTTTCTCCTCGTCATTGGCTTCTTTGGGGGTGTCCACCATATATATATATATATATATATATATATATCATATGATGAGGTGCGGTCCAGTGCCCCGAGGGCGGTGGATCATGTTCGTCTCCGGCTTCGTCGTCCATACCGTCGAAGTCTTCAGAGCCGAAGTCGAGCATGTCGGTTAAGTCGTCGACAGTGGCTACTAAGTGGGTGGTGGGTGGGTAGCGAATTTCTTCGTCGTCGGCATCCCACTCTAGCCGGACATAGTTCGGCCAAGTTTCTCCTGACAGGGAGAGAGACCTTAATGAATTTAGCACATCTCCAAAAGGTGAGTGCTGAAAGATATCCGCGGAGGTGAACTCCATGATCGGTGCCCAGTCGGATTCGACGGGCACGGATACGAGCGGCTCGGAGTCCATGGCCGACGATGAATCCAGTGGTTCGGCAACACGGCTCTCGTAAGAGGTGTAGTCAGTATCCGGCTCTATCGCCGCTGAGAGTGCGGCCTCCATCGAGGGGTCCATCCCTCCGCTCTCGGATGGCGCGTCTTGCTCCAGATTAAAAGCCAGAGTAGCTGTGGATGCGTTCTCCCGAACACTGTCCGACGGTAGAGTTATGTCTTGCTTGTCGTGACTGCGCGGCGGGTCCGGTATGCGCTCGAATCCATCGAAGATCAAGTCTCCGCGGATATTGGCCGTGTAGTTCAAATTTCCAAATCTGACCTGATGGCCAGGGGCATAGCTCTCAATCTGCTCCAGATGGCCAAGCGAATTGGCCCGCAGTGCAAAGCGCCGAATATGAAGATCTGTCCGGGGAGGAAAACCTCACCCTGGACCGCATCGCTAGCAATGATTGAAGGAGCCATCGAGCCTTATGGTGATGACACAGAGGACCTCTCAATGAAAGCACCAATGTCGGTGTCAAAACCGGCGGATCTCGGGTAGGTGGTCCCGAACTATGCGTCTAAGGCGGATGGTAACAGGAGGCAAGGGAGACGATGTTTACCCAGGTTCGGGCCCTCTTGTACCCTACGTCCTGCTTGATTGTTCTTGATGATATGAGTATTACAAGAGTTGATCTACCACGAGATCAGAGAGGCTAAACCCTAGAAGCTAGCCTATGGTATGATTGTATGTTGTCCTACGGACTAAAACCCTCTGGTTTATATAGACACCGAAGGGGGCTAGGGTTACACAAGGTCGGTTACAAAGGTGGAGATATACATATCCGTATTGCCTAGCTTGCCTTCCACGCCAAGTAGAGTCCCACCCGGACACGAGATGAAGTCTTCAATCTTGTATCTTCATAGTCCAACAGTCCGGCCAAAGGATATAGTTCGGCTGTCCGGAGACACCCTGATCCGGCACTCCCTCACAAATCATATGAATGTGATGAAAACTAGCTTGACGATAATTCCCATGTGTCCTCGGGAGCGCTTTCCTTCATATAAGAGTTTTTCCAGGCTTGTCCTTTGCTACAAAAAGGATTGGGCCATCTTGCTGCACCTTATTTACTTTTATTACTTGCTACTCGTTACAAATTACCTTATCACAAAACTATCTGTTACCGATAATTTCAGTGCTTGCAGAGAATACCTTACTGAAAACTGTTTATCATTTCCTTATGCTCATCGTTGGGTTCAACACTCTTACTTATCAGAAAGGCTACGATAGATCCCCTACACTTGTGGGTCATCAGACCCCCTTATCGCCGTCACTCACTAGGCGACGGTTCCAAATGTCGTCGTGGAAAGGGGTTAAAAACCGGTTGTATAGCACCGATGCGTACCAGTGGAGGGAAAGTAGTATAGACTGGCTATCCAGCCGCTTTGTTGGTCGAAAAGGGGAAAAGGGGGTAACCCAGTACACACATCTGTAAGGAACCGATCTCTTTGTTGAAAAAGGAAAGAAACTGGGGGGTCGAGTAGTTTGTGCAGGACTAGATTTGTTGCCCTCACATAGGAAAAAGGTTCAAAGAGAAGAAATATGGGATCAGCGCAAATATGCTGCTTGGCAACATACTCTACATCACCCATTTATATGTGTGGACGCACATGGTGCTGGCATGTCCCATGTCCCATGTCCCATACAACTATTTTGTTGTTGTTAATCTAAGAATGCCGCTGGAAAATTGAAGCAATGCCACTGTTAAAAGTAAATTACATTTTAACTAGTGTTGTTTTAAGAGAATGTCTCTATTAATATGAATCACTGCAACCATTTTAGGAATGCTACTATCCTACTTTGTTTTCCATCTAGATAAGTTAGATGCTTCTTTTTGTCGCTGTTTGTTTTTCATCCTCCTTTATTGGCCAATAATTGTTCCTTTTTTTGCCTCTGTGAAAACAGGGATATCTATTCAACTTGTTGCTATAGCGAACTTAAATGTCACACCGGCAACATTGCTTGATTTCAGTGCAACTGCAAAAAACGAGTTTAGATTTCCTATTCATGTTGGTAGATTTGTATTTTATCTTGGCTGTGTCATGAAAGGTCAGTACAGGCCTTCATCCACATGATTGTGCAATGTGCTTCGAGATGATGTGCTACTTATATTGGTACTATTTTGAATAAATGTTGAATTGAAGATATTGTATTGCTGTCTTTTACAATTAAGTAGTGAACAAAAATGGGACCAACCCAGACCTGATGCTTGTTGCTTTGTTACAACAAACTCTGCATCACCCCCTTTATAAGCAGATGGAAGCACATGGTGTTGTTGTGTCCAATCTCCCTGGAACTGTTTATGCTTTTTGTTAATCTAATGCTGCTGGTAAAATTAAGCAATGCCACTCTCAGAATTAACTACTGAATCTTAGTTCAAAACTGTAACACTTGTTAGGGATTGGCGGGATTTCCATTTTTGTGGCCGCATGTTTCATCCTCCTTTATTGGTTAGTAAGTGATTCCTTTTTTGCCTCTGTTAAAACAGGGATATTTATTCGACTTGTTGCTATTGCGACATTTTGCTTCGCTACGCGAAACACTTTTGTTTTAAGAGTGTTTTGTGCAGTTCAACTTGAATGTCACACCAGCAACTTTGCTTAATTTTGGTGGAACTGCACAAAAGGAGAGCGGATTTTCATATATGTGTTTGGGATTTGTTTCAAGTCCTCCTCGCGAGTTGTTTTAAATCTTGGTCAAGAAAGGTCAGTACCGACTTTCATCCACATGATGCTGCAGTGTGCTTTGAGATGTTGCGCTACTTGTATTGGTAATGTTTTGGATAAATGTTGGACTATTGAACTGTTGTCTTTTACCATTAAGTGAGAAAAAATTGTTCCAACCCAGACATGATGCTTGTTTCTTTGTTACAACAAAACTCTGCATCACCCCCTTTATGAGTAGATGGAAGCACATGTTGTTGTTGCGCCCACTCTCCCCTGGAACTATTTATGCTTTTTGTTAATCTAATGCCGCTGGTAAAAATTAAGCAATGCTACTCTTAGAATTAACTACTGAATCTTAGTTGAAAACTGCAACACTTGTTTGGGATTGGAGGGATTACCATTTTTGTGGCCACATGTTTCATCCTCCTTTATTGGCCAGTAATTGATTCCTTTTTTGCCTCTGTTAAAACAGGGATATCTACTCAACTTGTTGCTATTGCGACATTTTGCTTCGCTATGCGAAACACTTTTGTTTTAAGAGTGTTTTGTGCAGTTCAACTTGAATGTCACACCGACGACTTTGCTTAATTTTGGTGGAACTGCACAAAAGGAGACCAGATTTCCATATATGTGTTGAGATCTCTTTTAGGTCTTCCTCGCGAGTCGTTTCAAATCTTGGTCTTGAAAGGTCAGTACTAACTTTCATCCACGTGATGCTGCAGTGTGCTTTGAGATGTTGTCCTACTTGTATTGGTACTGTTTTGGATAAATGTTGAATTGAAGCTATTGAACTGCTGTCTTTTACCATGAAGTGAGCAAAAATTGTTCCAACCCAGACATGATGCTAGTTTCGTTGTTACAACAGAACTCTGCATCACCCCCTTTATAAGTAGATGGAAGCACATGGTGTTGTTGCGCCCACTCCCCCTAGAACTGTTTATGCTTTTTGTTAATCTAATGCCGCTGGAAAATTAAGCAATGCCACCCTCAGAATTAACTACCGAATCTTAGTTCAAAACTGCAACACTTGTTATGGATCGGCGGGAGTACCGTTTTTGTTAGGGATCGGCTGGAGTACATGTTTAAGAAATGTATTGTTCAGATAATGTCTATGTTATTATATATCAGTTACAGTGTTTTACAAATGGTACTAACCTACTGATACGTCTCCAATGTGTCTATAATTTTTGATTGTTCCATGCTATTATATTATCTATTTTGGATGTTTAATGGGCTTTAATATACCTTTTTTATATTATTTTTGGGACAAACCTATTAACCGAAAGCCCAGTCCAAATTGCTGTTTTTTTGCCTATTTTAGTGTTTCACAGAAAAGGAATATCAAACAAAATCTAAACGGAATGAAACCTTCGCGAGGATCTTTTTTGGAACAAACGTGATCCAAGAGACTTGGAGTGGACGTCAAGGAAGCAGCAAGGCGGCCACGAGGTAGGGCAACGTGCCCAGGGGGCAGGCGCGCCCCCACCATCGTGGGCCCCTCACAGCTCCACCGACCTACTTCTTTCGCCTATATATACTCTTATACCCTGAAACCTTCGAGGAGAGCCACGAAACACCTTTTCCACCGCTACAACCTTCTGTACCCGTGAGATCCCATCTTGGGGCCTTTTCCGGCGATCTGCCGGAGGGGGATTCGATCACAGAGGGCTTCTACATCAACACCATAGCCTCTCCGATGATGTGTGAGTAGTTTACCACAGACCTTCGAATCCATAGTTATTAGCTAGATGGCTTCTTCTCTCTCTTTGGATCGCAATACAAAGTTCTCCTTGATCTTCTTGTAGATCTATTCGATGTAACTCTTTTTGCGGTGTGTTTGCCGAGAGCCGATGAATTATGGGTTTATGAACTTGATTATCTATGAATATTATTTGATTCTTCTATGAATGCTCATATGGACGATTTGATATCTTTGCAAGTCTCTTCGAATTATCGGTTTAGTTTGGCCTACTAGATTGATCTTTCTTGCAATGGGAGAAGTGCTTAGCTTTGGGTTCAATCTTGCGGTGCTCGATCCCAGTAACAGAAAGGGAAATGACA
This sequence comes from Triticum aestivum, assembly GCF_018294505.1. Lineage (NCBI taxonomy): Eukaryota > Viridiplantae > Streptophyta > Magnoliopsida > Poales > Poaceae > Triticum > Triticum aestivum. The sequence goes on from NC_057812.1 coordinate 274,291,005, forward strand.
CGTATTGTATTGTTGCCATCAAGGATAAAAATATGGGGTTTATATCATATTGCTTGAGTTTAACCCTCTACATCATGTCATCTTGCCTAATGCGTTACTCCGTTCTTATGAACTTAATACTCTAGATGCATGCTGGATAGTGGTCGATGTGTTGAGTAATAGTAGTAGATGCAGAATCGTTTTGGTCTACTTGTCAAGGACGTGATGCCTGTATTCATGATCATTGCCTTAGATATCATCATAACTATGCGCTTTTCTATCAATTGCTCGGCAATAATTTGTTCACCCACCGTAATACATGCTATCTTGAGAGAAGCCACTAGTGAAACCTATGGCCCCGGGTCTACTTTACATCATATAAGTTTCCAATCTACAATTCTAGTTTACTATTTATTTTGCCATCTTTATTTTCCAATCTATACCACAAAAATACCAAAAATATTTATCTTATTATATCTATCAGATCACAATTTCTTAAGTGATCGTGAAGGGATTGACAACCCCTTTATCACATTGGTTGCGAGGTTCTTGTTTGTTTGTGCAGGTACTAGGTGACTTGCGTGTAGTCTCGTACTGGATTGATACCTTGGTTCTCAAAAACTGAGGGAAATACTTACGCTACTTTGCCGCATCACCCTTTCCTCTTCAAGGGAAAACCAATGCATGCTCAAGAGGTAGCAAGAAGGATTTCTGGCGCCGTTGCCGGGAAGATCTACGCACAAGTCAAGATGTACCAAGTACCCATCACAAACTCTTATCCCTCGCATTATATTATATGCCATTTGCCTCTCGTTTTCCTCTCCCCCACTTCACCTCTGCCATTTTATTCGCCTCTTTTCCGTTCGCCCTTTTTCGTTTGTCTCTTTTCACCTGCCTCTTGTTTGCTTGTGTGTTGGATTGATTGTTTGTCACGATGGCTCAATATAATACTAAATTATGTGACTTTACCAATACCAGCAACAATGATTGTATTAGCACTCTGATTGCTCCTATTACCGATGTTGAATCTTGTGAAAGTAATACCGCTTTGCTGAATCTTGTCATGAAAGATCAATTTGCTGGCCTTCCAAGTGAAGATGCCGCTACCCATCTAAACAGCTTTGTTGATTTATGTGATATGCAAAAGAAGAAATATGTGGATAATGATATTGTTAAATTGAAGCTATTTCCGTTTTCACTTAGGGATCGTGCTAAAACTTGGTTCTCTTCTTTGCCTAAAAATAGTATTGATTCATGGAATAAGTGCAAAGATGCTTTTATCTCTAAGTATTTTCCTCCCACTGAATCATCTCTCTTAGAAACGATATTATGAATTTTAAGCAACTTGATCATGAGCATGTTGCACAAGCTTGTGAGAGGATGAAATTAATGATACGTAATTTCCCTACACATGGTTTTAATTTATGGATGATTATACATAATTTTTATGCTGGATTGAATTTTGCTTCTAGAAATCTTTTAGATTCGGCCATGGGAGGCACTTTTATGGAAATCACTATAGGATAAGCCACTAGACTCCTACATAATATTATTGTTAATTATTCTCAATGGCACACCGAAAGATCTACTAGTAAAAAGATTCATGCTATAGAAGAGATTAATGTTTTGAGTGGAAAGATGGATGAACTTATGAAGTTGTTTGCTAATAAGAGTGTTTCTTCTGATCCTAATGATATGCCTTTGTATACTTTGATTGAGAATAATAATGAATCTATGGATGTGAATTTTGTTGGTAGGAACAATTTTGGTAACAACGCGTATAAAGGAAACTTTAATTCTAGGCCGTTCCCTAGTAATTCATCTAATAATTATGGTAATTACAACAACAACTCTTATGGAAATTTTAATAAGATGCCCTCTGATTTTGAGACTAGTGTTAAATAATTTATGAATTCGCAAAATAATTTTAATGCTTTGATTGAAGAAAAATTGCTTAAGATTGATGAGTTAGCTAGGATCGTGGATAGAATTTCCATTGAAGTTGATTATTTGAAACTTAGATCTATTCCACCTAAGCATGATATCAATGAGTCTCTCAAAGCCATGAGAATTTCCATTGATGAGTGCAAAGAAAGAACCGCTAGGATGCGTGCTAAGAAAGATTGCTTTGTAAAAGTATGTTCTTCTAGTTTTCATGATAATAATGATGAAGATCTAAAAGTGATTGGTGTGTCTCCTATTAAATATTTGTTTGCCAATATGAATCTTGATAAATATGGGGCTGGAGATGAGTCAACTTTAGTTAGAAGGTGTCCCAATGATTCAGAGTTTTTAGATCTTGATGCAAAAATTAATAAAAGTGGGATTGAAGAGGTCAAAACTTTACATAGCAATGAAACCACTATTTTGGATTTCAAGGAATTTAATTATGATAATAGCTCTTTGATAAATTATATTTCCTTGTTGCAATCCGTGCTAAATTATCCTCATTCTTATTATCAAAACAAAGCATTCACTAAACATATCGTTGATGCCTTAATGCAATCTTATGAAGAAAAACTTGAATTAGAAGTTTCGATCCCTAGGAAACTTTATAATGAGTGGGAACCTACTATTAAAATTAAGATTAAAGATCATGAATGCTATGCTTTATGTGATTTAGGTGCTAGTGTTTCCACGATTCCAAAAACTTTGTGTGATGTGCTAGGTTTCCGTGAATTTGATGATTGTTCTTTAAATTTGCATCTTGCGGATTCCACCATTAAGAAACCTATGGTAAGAATTAATGATGTTCTTATTGTTGCAAATAGGAATTATGTGCCCGTAGATTTTTTTTGTTCTTGATATAGATTGCAATCCTACTTGTCCTATTATTCTTGGTAGACCTTTCCTTAGAACGATTGGTGCAATTATTGATATGAAAGAAGGAAATATTAGATACCAATTTTCATTAAGGAAAGGCATGGAACACTTTCCTAGGAAGACAATTAAATTACCTTATGAATCTATTATGAGATCCACTTATGGATTGCATACCAAATATGACAATACCTAGATCTATTCTTGTTTTTTATGCCTAGCTAGGGGCGTTAAACGATAGCGCTTGTTGGGAGGCAACCCAATTTTATTTTTGTTTCTTGATTTTTTGTTCCTGTTTAGTAATAAATAAATCATCTATCCTCTGTTATGATTGTGTTTTTTATGTTTTAATTAGTGTTTTTGCCAAGTAAAGCCTTTAGGATCTTCTTGGATGATTGTTATTTGATCTTGCTAAAAAAACAGAAAGTATGCGCTCATGAGAATAGCTTTCGTTTTTAACCAGAGAGTGATAAAATACTGATTCCAACTGTAGTAGATTAATATAAAAATTATTTAGGTCGTCCTAGTTTGGTAGAATTTTTTTTGGAGTTACAGAAGTATTCTAAACCAACAGATTACTACAGACTATTCTGTTTTTGATAGATTCTGTTTTTCGTGTGTTGTTTGCTTATTTTGATGAATCTATGGCTAGTATCGGGCGGTATGAACCATAGAGAAGTTGGAATACAGTAGGTTTAACACCAATATAAATAAATAATGAGTTCATTACAGTACCTTAAAGTGGTGATTTGTTTTCTTATACTAACGGAGCTCATGAGATTTTCTGTTGAGTTTTGTGTTGTGAAGTTTTCAAGTTTTTGGGTAAAGATTTGATGGATTTAGGAATAAGGAGTGGCAAGAGACTAAGATTGGGGATGCCCAAGTCACCCCAAGGTAAAATCCAAGGACAACCAAAATCCTAAGCTTGGGGATGCCCCGGAAGGCATCCCCTCTTTCGTCTTCATCTATCGGTAACTTTACTTGAAGCTATATTTTTATTCACCACATGATATGTGTTTTGCTTGGAGCATCTTGTATGATTTGAGTCTTTGCTTTTTAGTTTAACACAATAACCCTTGTTGTACACACCTTTTGGGAGAGACACACATGAATCGGAATTTATTAGAATACTCGATGTGCTTCACTTATACCTCTTGAGCTAGATAATTTTGCTCTAGTGCTTCACTTATATTTTTTTAGAGTGCGGTGATGGTTTTATTTTGTAGAAAGTATTGATATCTCATGCTTCACTTATATTATTTTGAGAGACTTTTAGAACATCATGGTAATTTTCTTTGGCTATAAAACTAGTCCTAATATGATAGGTATTCAAGACGGGTATGATAAAAACTTCCATATAGAGTGCATCGAATACTATGATTCTTGATAGATGTTTTGAGATATAAAGGTGGTAATGTTAGAGTCATGCTAGTTGGGAAATTGTGAAATTGAGAAATACTTGTGTTAAAGTTGGCAAGTCCCGTAGCATGCACGTATGGTAAACGTTGTGTGACAAATTTGAAGCATGGGGTGTTCTTTGAGAGCTTTCCTTATGAGTGGCGGTCGGGGACGAGCGATGGTCTTTTCCTACCAATCTATCCCTCTAGGGGCATGCGTAGTAGTACTTTTATTCGAGGGCTAATAAAAGATTTCAATAATTATATGAGTTCTTTATGACTAATGTGAGTCCATGGATCATACGCACTCTTACCTTTCCACAATTTGCTATCCTCTACGGTACCGTGCATTGCCCTTTCTCACCTTGAGAGTTGGTGCAAACTTCGCCGGTGCATCCAAGCCCCATGATACGATACGCTCTATCACACATAAGCCTCCTTATATCTTCCTCAAAACAGCCACCATACCTACCTATTATGGCATTTCCATAGCCATTCCGAGATATATTGCCATGCAACTTTCCACCATTCCATTTATTATGACACGCTCCATCATTGTCATATTACTTTGCATGATCATGTAGTTGACATCGTATTTGTGTCAAAGCCACTTTCATAATTTTTTCATACATGTCGCTCTTGATTCATCGCATATCCCGGTACAGCGCCGGAGGCATTCACATAGTCATATTTTTGTTCTAGTATCGAGTTGTAACATTGAGTTATGAGTAAATAAAAGTGTGATGATCATCATTACTAGAGCATTGTCCCATGTGAGGAAAGTGAAAAAAGAGAGGCCAAAGAATCCCAAAGAAGAGAAGCCAAAGAAGCCCAAAAAATGAGAGAAAAAGAGGGAAGGGACAATGTTACTATCCTTTTTCCACACTTGTGCTTCAAAATAGCACCATGGTCTTCATGATAGAGAGTTTCTTATTTTGTCACTTGCATATACTAGTGGGAATTTTTCATTATAGAACTTGGCTTGTATATTCCAATGATGGGCTTCCACAAAATGCCCTAGGTCTTCGTGAGCAAGCAAGTTGGATGCATACCCACTTAGTTTCTTTTGATGAGCTTTCATACACTTATAGCTGTAGTGCATCCGTTGCATGGAAATCCCTACTCCTCACATTGACATCAATTGATGGGCATCCCCATAGCCCGTTGATTAGCCGCATCAATGTGAGACTTTCTCCTTTTTGTCTTCTCACATAACCCCCATCATCATATGCTATTCCACCTATAGTGCTATATCCATGGATTGCGCTGATGTATTGCGTGAGGGTTGAAAAGGCTGAAGCGCGTTAAAAAGTATGAACCAATTGCTCGGCTTGTCATCGAGGTTATGCATGATGGGAGCATTTTGTGTGATGAAAATGAAGCATGGCCAAACTATATGATTTTGTAGGGATAAGCTTTCTTTGGCTATGTTATTTTGATAAGACATAATTGCTTGGTTAGCATGCTTGAGGTATTATTATTTTTATGTGAATATTAAACTTTTATCTTGAATCTTTTGGATCTGAACATTCATGCCATAATAAAGAGAATTACATTGAAAATTATGTTAGCGAGCATTCCACATCAAAAATTATGTTTTTATCATTTACCTACTCGAGGACGAGCAGGAATTAAGCTTGGGGATGCTTGATACGTCTCCAACGTATATATAATTTTTGATTGTTCCATGCTATTATATTATCTGTTTTGGATGTTTAATGGGTTTAATATACCTTTTTATATTATTTTGGGGACTAATCTATTAACCGAAAGCCAAGTGCAAATTGCTATTTTGTTGCCTATTTCAGTGTTTCGCAGAAAAGGAATATCAAAAGGAATGAAACCTTAGCGAGGATCTTTTTTGGAACAAACGTGATCCAGGAGACTTGGAGTGGACGTCATGGAAGCAGCGAGGCGGCCACGAGGTAGGGCGGCGTGACCCCCACCCTCGTGGGCCCCTCGCAGCTCCACTAACCTACTTCTTTCGCCTATATATATATACTCTTATACCCTGAAACCTTCGAGGAGAGCCACGAAACACCTTTTCCACCGCCGCAACCTTCTGTACCCGTGAGATCCCATCTTGGGGCCTTTTCCGGCGATCTGCCGGAGGGGGATTCGATCACGGAGGGCTTCTACATCAACACCATAGCCTCTCCGATGATGTGTGAGTAGTTTACCACAGACCTTCGGGTCCATAGTTATTAGCTAGATGGCTTCTTCTCTCTCTTTGGATCTCAATACAAAGTTCTCCTCGATGTTCTTGGAGATCTATTTGATGTAACTCTTTTTGCGGTGTGTTTGCCGAGATCCGATGAATTGTGGGTTTATGAAGTTGATTATCTATGAATATTATTTGATTCTTCTCTAAATTCTTATATGGATGATTTGATATCTTTGCAAGTCTCTTCAAATTATCGCTTTAGTTTGGCCTACTAGATTGATCTTTCTTGCAATGGGAGATGTGCTTAGCTTTGGGTTCCATCTTGCGGTGCTCGATCCCAGTGACAGAAAGGGAAACAACACATGTTGTATTGTTGCCATCGAGGATAAAAAGATGGGGTTTATATCATATTGCTTGAGTTTATCCCTCTACATCATGTCATGTTGCCTAATGCGTTACTCCGTTCTTATGACCTTAATACTCTAGATGCATGCTGGATAGCGGTCGATGTGTGGAGTAATAGTAGTAGATGCAGAATTGTTTCGGTCTACTTGTCACAGACGTGATGCTTGTATTCATGATCATTGTCTTAGATATCATCATAACTATGCGCTTTTCTATCAATTGCTCGGCAGTAATTTGTTCACCCACCGTAATACATGCTATCTTGAGAGAAGCCACTAGTGAAACCTATGCCCCCCGGGTCTACTTTACATCATATAAGTTTCCAATCTACAATTCAAGTTTACTATTTATTTTGCAATCTTTATTTTCCAATCTATACCACAAAAATACCAAAAATATTTATCTTATTATCTCTATCAGATCTCACTTTCGTAAGGGACCATGAAGAGATTGACAACCCCTTTATCGTGTTGGTTGCAAGGTTCTTGTTTGTTTGTGCAGGTACTAGGTGACTTGCATGTAGTCTCCTACTGGATTGATTCCTTGGTTCTCAAAAATTGATTGAAGTACTTACAGTACTTTGCTGCATCACCTTTTCCTCTTCAATGGAAAACCAACGCATGCTCAAGAGGTAGCACCTGCCTTGTAGTTCTTTCTACATGTTTAACCAAGGTATTATTAAGATAATGTCTCTGTTAAAATGAATTAGTCGCATTGTTTTAGGAATGGTACTTTTCTGCTTTGTCGTTCTTTATACATGTTGAAAAAAGGCATTAATATAATGTCTCAGTTAATATGAATGAATCACACTGATTGAGAATTGTTACTCTCATGCTTTGTTTCCCACTAAGATAAGGTAGACCAGTAGATGTTTTTCTTCTGGGAGTACAAGTCATCAACCATTATTTCTTAGTAATTGTTTCCCTTATACCTATTGTTGCTTATAGGGATATCAAAATTAAAGCTCGGTTTTATTTCGACTGGGCTTTTAGTTGAACTGCACCGAAGGAGCCAATGTGTCTAAGGCAAACTGCTGCCTTAGTGGGTCCAGTTGGTCTTACCACTTTGCAGAAAGAAGCAGTCACTGTTTGCGCTACATTATAGAAGGAATGGTCGAGAAGCTTTACAGAGTATTAGTAGACGCTGGTGACATGACTAGTGTCGTTGTCAAAACCGGCGGATCTCAGGTAGGGGGTCCCGAACTGTGCGTCTAAGGCGGATGGTAACAGGAGGCGGGGGACACGATGTTTACCCAGGTTCGGGCCCTCTTGATGGAGGTAATACCCTACGTCCTGCTTGATTGATCTTGATGATATGAGTATTACAAGAGTTGATCTACCACGAGATCAAAGAGGCTAAACCCTACAAGCTAGCCTATGGTATGATTGTATATTGTCCTACGGACTAAACCCTCCGGTTTATATAGACACCGGAGGGGGCTAGGGTTACACAGAGTCAGTTACAAGGAAGAAGATCTACATATCCGTATTGCAAATCTTGCCTTCCACGCCAAGGAGAGTCCCATCCGGACATGGGACGAAGTCTTGAATCTTGTATCTTCATAGTCCAACAGTCCAGCTGTCTGGAGACCCCCTAATCCAGGACTCCCTCAGTAGCCCCCGAACCAGGCTTCAATGACGATGAGTCCGGCGCGCAGATTGTCTTCGGCATTGCAAGGCGGGTTCTTCTCCAAATTTTGAATATCTGCTGAGTAGTGTTCGTCTCCCCATAAATGTTACACTTCTTTGCTTCCGTGCCCAATAAAGGCTATCTTCCACGTGTCGAGCGAATGCGAGGAGCCAGGGCATTTTTACATTCGCCACCCTAGTCATGTAAGTAAACTGTCTATTAAAGAGACGGGGATTCTTAGATCCAGACCACACCATCCTCCCACGGTGAGTATCCTTCGGAGCGCGCTCAGAAAAATCCATTCCAACATGGTCGGCCATCGCAGCTCCTCTTCCCGCTCCCGTAGCCCTAAACCCGGTGATTGGGAGAAGTGTTCCGTCCCGCACTGCCAATTAGTAGAGTTACAGACCCAGGGATTTCTCCCTCCAGCATATATGGTCCCCGTTCGAGCCGGGCTTGCCACCAATAATGGCGGGGAGCAAGCGGAGAGCTTCGCCAATCCCTCCAAGGGGGAGCAGGTATGCCTTGTCCCTTATTTACTAAGGGGACTTGGATTTCCAATCCATCCGTTCCTCCGCGGGCTCCTGGAGTTTTACGTCCTCCAGTTGCATAATTTCACCCCCGCTTCCATATTACACATTGCTGGTTATGTTACCCTTTGTGAGCTGTTTCTGGGCTGCGAAGCTCATTTCGAGTTGTGGAAGAGGCTATTTTGCCTTGTGCCCGTACACAGGAGGGGTCAATATATCAAGTGGGCGGAGCCGAAATATGGCGCATCGCCGGGACCGGATACCTGTCCGGTACCCCGAAGAAGACGTCCGAAGACTGGCCTTCGGAGTGGTTTTACATGGAGGACGTCCCCCTTCCAGATCCTATTCGGATGGGTCTTCCCTAGTTTGACAATGCCCCTTTAAAGAAACGCAGAAGCTAGCGCCCACGGAGCCTTCAGGAGGAAGATAACAGATAAGTCCTTTACCTAATGGACCGGATAAAAGTGTTGTCTCAATCAGGACTGACAATAATCGAGGTTATGTCAATATGTATAATGCGAGGGTGCAGCCACTTCAATATCGAGGGCACCCCATGTGGCGCTTTAATGGGGAAGATGATGCCACCCGCTGCGGGCGTAAGGGACCGGACTCAGCTGCTGCTCTAGCAAAAATTCTGTCTGCTTTGTTCAAGGGAGAGGAAGAGGAGTTCATCTGTATTAAGCCATGGGATGGATTCTCCATGTACAATCCTCCAAGCTGGGTGAGCTGTCACTTTTTACTCCCAACCTTCCCGCATTCTTCGTCATAAATACTCACCTGGCTGTTTCATGGCAGGAACTGCGAAAAGCCGTAAGGGAGGTTAACAATCCACCTCCACAACCGGAGGACCCTGATCGGGCCCTCGATCCCGGACTCGAAGAGGATCCGGACATATTTGTGGAGCTGATCGACAGGACATTCTATCAGTTGAGCTGCGATGAAGCCATGGTGGCCATCATAGCCGACTATCCTGGGCTACTCCCTGCATTGCATGTAAGAAAAACCGGAGTCCCAACTTCCGAGAAGGATCCCCTTTTATGCACTTCACCTACCAGACACATATGGTGTTTTACAGGGAAGGCCCTCGGGACGCCATGCCGAACCCGCAGTGACTCGCCATCAAGGGACACCGAAGCCGGGTAGGCCAAAAAGGAAGGTGGTCAGGACTGAGCCGCCGGTGCAGAGGTATGATACAGAACCTTGCTCTGTGGTTGTCGTCTCTCTTAAAATATAATGACGTCCATGTTTCCTAGTAGGAAAAAACACTTGCCGGACTATATCCGGAGAGGTTGCCGATCACGCCTCCACCAGTCGGGCTCCGGGGCCGGACATAGAGGCGGAAGCTAACACGGGGCGAACGCCGGATGCTCCTCCTATAGAGGATGTGGACAGACTATCCGCTACAAATTCCGAAGTGGAGACCGCCATGAATCACAGGCGTCGCCGGGCCATACTCCGTAACGCTTGTTTCTCCCAAGAGGCGTTCGATGCCTTCAACTCAGGAGACACGTACATCCGTGCTGCTCAAAACGGTCTTGCCAGAGCCACGGACCAGTATGTAAAGGATATACAGGTAAGAAAATCTGACAATTTATATATATCAGTAGCCCCTGAGACTTGAAACAGTTGACACAACTGATTTAAGGATCATTATTTGTGCAGGTCCTTACAGAGAAGAATACCCAATTGTCTCAAGAGCTGGAGGAGTGCAAAGCCCAGCTACGGGCCGCGGTTGCCGTGTTGAAGGAGTCCGAGAGGGTCTCCTCGGGTAAAACTTGTGTCCATTGCAAAGAATGACAGGTACCAGATAGTATGTGGGTTATATGCAAATCTAACAATAGATGTTGCAGATGACTCCGGAGTGAATCTAGAGGCCGTGCCGGAGAATGCGCAACGTGCTAATTGACAACTAAATGCTGGCGAGCGTGTGCTTACATGGGTCAGGCAGGAGAAAAATAATCTCCAGGACGCCAATATCCGGCTGGGCGTGGAACTGAAAGATGTCCGAGCCAAGCTTGCAGACTCTGTGAAGGAGAATAAGCGGCTTCGATGTGGCATTTTTAGTAAGTGCTTGAACGAACTTTTGAAAGAGTTCAGCGAAGAAGCCGGCTAACAGAGTTATGTCTGCAGGTATACTGACGGGTCATCTCGCGGAGGAGATGCCCGGGTCTGCGGGTGATCTTCTACCAGAGCTCTCACAACTGCACGAACAACTTCAGCAGGTGATGCAGGGTATTTCCCAAGCCTTGTGGCCATCCGCCTCCCTGCCAGGAGGCATGGGAGAGCTTATAGAGAAGCTCAAGGGAACGCGGCGGCGCTTCCGATTATGGAAGATATAAGCCTGCCGACAAGGTGCAAGGGAAGCCCGGGCCATGGTGAAGATGCGATATACTAAGGCTGACCCAAACCACATGGCCGTGGTCGGACCTGTGGGGCCTGATGGGAAAGAGATCCCCGTCAGTTTGGTGTATGACCAAGTAGAATTAGCCGCAAAGTATTCCCAAGAGGATTGTAGGCTAGACAACCTGTTGGATGGTATAGAAGAAGAATTTAGTCAGTCTTAGTGACTATGTACTTTAAGTGACATATATAATGTCCCTAGCCGGATTGTAAATCATTTGTCATGGCGGACCTTTTCGCTTCGACCTCTGGACCCGATAGTCCGGAGTGTATCTGAATACCCGCTCGGTTATGTAAAAACGGGGGTATGCGTGGAAACCAAGCGTAGGGTTCATAAGTGCTTGAACAGACAAGTATCCAACTAGCTATGTTATATTACATGGATAGTAAGAAACATCTTCCAGGGAGAATAGTTCCGTTAAGGGTTCCTTTCCCTGGGTACGCATGCCCTAATGTGCATGTCTGAACTATGAAAAGAGACACGGGTTATAAACATCTGGGGGTGTGTATCAAAATAAATAAAAGTCATCTTTTGTTCACCGACCGAATATTCCCTTAAGAACGCTAGCTTTCGGCTTCACCCAGTCCGAGGTACAAATCCGGCTGACCCGGCAGTAACAATCATAGAGGTGCTCCCCTTATGCCCTAGCCGAATTAACGAGAACATAGGGCATAAATACAAGAGCCAGGCAACCCAGCTTGGCCAAAACTTAAGTCATATCGATGCATATAATGGTGAAAAAGGTACATGCGGAAGAATAAGACATGTGTGGGGCATAAAGCCCAGAAAAATAGTTATATTAAGCTTCTGTATAAGAAGCCCCCAGGTATAATGAGAGCGGTTAGCGCATCAAGCTTGTGTAGTCAAGACACAAGTTAGCCTTTTAAGGCCTTGAGAAGAAGGAAAAAGAAGAAATAGAGAAAAGACAGATAACGGATATGCAAAAGATTGACGGGGGTAAGGAGACAAACATAGAGTACGGCACTAGGCATAGAATCTTCAGAGTCTGGCTGTGTTCCATGGGTTTGGCTCGAGTCAATTGCCCGATACATCCCGTAGACGGTACGCTCCACCGATCAGAACCTGGTCAATAATGAAGGGACCTTCCCATTTGGGCTTGAGCTTGTTGTTTTTCTTCTCTGGCAGGCGTAGAACTAGTTCACGAACGTTATAGGTTTTGGCCCGTACTTCTCTCCTTTGATACTTTCGAGCCTGTTGCTGATAGAATGCGGAACGGGCTTTTGCCATGTCGTTCTCCTCCTCTAGGGCATCCAAACTGTCCTGCCGATCGAGCTCGGCCTCCTTTTCTTCATACATGTGCACTCGAGGTGAGTAATGAATTATGTCGCAAGGCAAAACCGCCTCTACGCCATACATCATAGAAAACGGTGTGTATCCGGTAGTGCGATTCGGCGTGGTCCGCAGCCCCCATAGTACGGAGTCGAGCTCCTCTACCCAGTGCGTGATTGATTCCTTTAAGGACCACACTAATGGGTTTGATGCCGCTCATGAGAAGACCATTTGCTCGCTCGACTTGACCGTTAGTTTGCGGGTGATAGACAGAAGCATAATCGAGCTTGATGCCCATGTTGCTGCACCAAAGTTTTACCTCATCAGCTGTAAAGTTCGTGCCGTTGTCAGTGATGATGCTGTGGGGGATGCCATAACGGTGTACAACCCCAGGTATGAAGTCTATCACCGGTCTGGATTTAGCCGTTTTAACGGGTTTGGCTTCTATCCATTTGGAGAATTTATCCACCATGACTAGTAAGTATTTTTTCTTATGGGTTCCCCCTTTGAGGGGTCCGACCATATCAAGCCCCCAGACTGCAAAGGGCCAAGTAATGGGGATTGTTTGGAGAGCGGTAGGAGGCATATGGCTTTGGTTTGCAAAAAGATGGCAACCGACGCAACGTTGGACCAGATCCTGTGCATCTGCTCGGGCCGTCGGCCAATAGAAACCTGTACGGAAGGCCTTGCTTACAAGGGCCCGGGCTGCGGCGTGGTGGCCACCGAGTCCAGCATGGATTTCTGCCAAAAGATTCCGCCCTTCTTCTTCGGAGATGCACCTTTGAAGAACTCAGGTAGTGCTTTTCTTATAAAGCTCTCCCTCGTGGACCTTGTAGGCTTTAGATCTCCGCACTATGCAGCGTGCCTCGTTTTGGTCCTCGGGTAGTTCCTGCCTCGTTAGGTAGGCCAGGAATGGTTCTGTCCGCGGGGCGATGACGGCCATTATCACGTGGGCTAAAGGTGTTATTTCTATGGCAGAGCCTCCGATTTGTGTCAGAGTGTTCGGTATCAGGTGTTGTGGCCGGGTCCGGACTATGTTTACCGGTGTCCCCTTCCCATACCACGGATGGCTTAAACAGCCTTTCCAAGAAGATGTTAGGTGGGACAGGATCGCGCTTAGCGCCGATATGGGCGAGGATATCCGCCGCTTAATTGTTTTCCCGAGCCAGATGGTGGAATTCAAGCCCCTCGAACCGAGTTGACATTTTGAGGACGGCGTTGCAATATGCCGCCATTTTAGGATCATTGGCATCAAAGTCTCCATTTATTTGAGATATTGCGAGGTTCGAGTCCCCACGCACCTCCAGGCGTTGAATGCCCATGGAAACTGCCATTCGGAGACCATGTAATAAGGCCTCGTATTCGGCTGCGTTGTTGGAGTCTGTGTATAGTATTTGGAGTACGTATTGGACTGTATATCCGGTGGGGGACGTCAGGACGATGCCAGCCCCCAGACTAGCCAGCATTTTAGAGCTGTCAAAGTGCATGTTCCAATTGGAGTACGCACTGTACTCTTTAGGGAGTTCGGCTTCTGTCCACTCGGCGACAAAATTGGCCAGTACTTGTGACTTAATGGCTTGCCGTGGTTTATATGTTATGTTGAACGGGAGGAGCTCGATATCCCATTTGGCAATCCGGCCCGTGGCATCGCGGTTGTTTATTATGTCGTTGAGTGGTACTTCTGAGGCCACCGTAATTGAACACTCTTGAAAGTAGTGTCGTAATTTCCGGGATGCCATGAATACCGCGTATGCTATCTTTTGATAATATGGGTACTGTGATTTGCATGGAGTGAGGATAGTGGATACATAATATACTGGCTTTTGAAGTGGGAATTTATGTCCGTCCGTCTCTCGTTCGATGACGAGCACTGCGCTTACAACTTGGTGAGTTGCCGCTATATATAATAGCATTGGTTCGCCAACATTTTGCGCGGCCAAGATTGGGTTGGTGGCCAGGATGGCTTTTATTTCTTCCAATCCGGCCGTGGCTGCGTCCGTCCACTCAAAGTGTTCGGTGCACCGAAGAAGGCGATAAAGGGGTAGTGCCTTTTCTCCTAGTCGGGAGATAAAGAGGCTTAAGGCTGCCACACATCCAGTTAACTTCTGGATTTGCTTGAGGTCAGTTGGGATAGCCAATTGCGACATAGCTCGGATTTTAGCCGGATTCGCTTCAATTCCTCTACTATAGACGATGAAGACCAAGAGCTTTCCAACGGGTACGCCGAAAACGCATTTTTTCGGATTGAGCTTAATGTCGTATGTTCAGAGATTGTCGAACGTCAGCCTCAAGTCGTCTATTAAGGAGTCGACGTGTCTGGTTTTAATGACCACATCGTCTACGTATGCCTCCACTATTTTGCCGATCTGCTTTTCCGGGCATGTCTGAATCATGTGTTGATATGTTGCGCCGGCGTTTTTGAGCCCAAAGGGCATTGTGTTAAAACGGAAGGGGCCGTATGGAGTGATAAATGCCGTTGCGGCTTGATCAGACTCCGCCATCTTAATTTGGTGGTAACCGGAGTATGCGTCGAGGAAGCACAATGAGTCGTGTCCTGCGGTGGCGTCGATAATTTGATAGATGCGAGGGAGGGGGAAGGGATCCTTTGGGCAAGCCTTATTAAGGTCCCTGAAGTCGACGCATAGGCGCCAGGATTTGTCCTTTTTTGGTACCATTATTAGGTTTGCTAGCCAGTCCGGATGTTTTATTTCTCTAATGAATCCGGCCTCCAGTAACTTGGCTAGCTCCTCTCCCATGGCTTGTCTCTTAGGTTCGGAGAAACGCCGAAGAGTCTGCTTGACCGGCTTGAATCCCTTTAGGATGTTAAGGCTATGCTCGGCCAGCCTGCGTGGGATTCCTGGTATATCTGAAGTATTCCAGGCGAATATGTCCCAATTCTCGCGCAGGAAATCCCGTAGTGCAGCATCTACAGTGGGGTTTAAATGTGCCCCGATGGATGCTGTTTTTGTGGGGTCCGTTGGATGGACTTGGAATTTGACTATTTCATCCGCTTGTTTAAAAGAGGTGGACTTGGATCTTTTGTCGAGTATCACGTCGTCCCTGTCCACTGTGGAGCACAGCGCAGTTAATTCTTCTTCTGCAAGGGCTTCGGATAATGCCTCGAGGGCCAGTGTGGCCGTTTTGTTCTCGGTGTGGAGTGCTATCTCTGGATCACTAGCTAGAGTGATGATTCCACCGGGCCCGGGCATTTTGAGCTTCATGTACCCGTAATGGGGTATGGCTTGGAAGATCATGAATGCCTCCCGCCCTAGAAGGGCGTGGTATTCGCTACTGAACGGGGCCACTTGGAATGTAATTTCTTCGGACCTGTAATTCTCCGGAGTGTCAAATACCACATCTAGTGTGATTTTCCCAGCGCAACGTGCCTCTCGACTGGGGATGAGTCCTCAGAAGGTCGTGCTGCTTTTCTCAATACAGTTTCTGTCTATATCCATTTTTTGAAGAGTCTCCTCATAAATGAGGTTTAATCCGCCGCCGTCCATGAGCACTTTAGTAAGCCAAAAGTCGTCCACAATTAGACTGAGGACCAAGGCAGCTGGTGCTCGGGCTGTTCAGAATGTAGGTTCCTCACTGGCATTAAAGGTGATAGCCGTGTCGCTCCATGGATTTATTGCTGCCACGTGGCAGACTTCGTCAAGGCTGTAGAGTGCTCGCTTACGCCTATTATTTGAGGCGAAGGTCTCGGAGACTATCAATACTGTATTGCTATCCACGGGATGGTGCTCTGCGGTGTTTTGAATGAGGAGATCCTCGCCACTCTTGGCCACCTGCCGGAGTACCCAACATGATCTAAGGCTGTGCGTTGGTATGGTATCCGCTGTACTATGAATTTTGCAGGGCCCGTTAAGCCATCCCTCCAATACGGTTCCATGCCCTGTAGTGGGCTTTTGCTTCTTTGTAATTGAGTCGGGCGACTTATGAGAGTGCACCCTTTTAGTTCGGACTAGGGGTTTTGATAGAGCCGGATTATCCCAAAATTTTGTTTGGGTTTTCCAGGTGCTTTCCATCGCATAGTACTTCCGTACTATGGCCGCCAAGTCAGCGAAGTGTGCTATGTCACGGCAACTTATGGCGTTGATGATTCCATTGTCCGTGCAATTGTTGCAAAAGAACGAAATTGCGTCTTCCTCGCGACAGTCCTTGACCTTGTTCATTACAAGGAGGAATCTGGCCCAATAGTGATGTACTGTCTCTTGGGGCTCTTGCCTAATGTGGGAAAGATCGTTTATATCTGGGTCGGTGGGTGGATTTAAGTCCAGACCTTGACCCAATCTGAGACCCAGGGGCGGGGGAGTTTCCGATCTTGGAAGTTCGGGCTCCGGGATGTTGCCCCGCAGGTTCGGCATGCTGCCTGATTCTAGGTTCAGGGTTAGGGCGATGTCCTCCCGTGGACGGGTATCCGGCTTGCAGAGCTTGGGAATCCGGACATAGTTCATCCTCACGATAGAGGGAGAATCTCCGCATTGCTCCTCCACCACCGCTATCTGATAGGTGACCGGCGGAGAGTTAATCTTCCTTTGGTCAGGTTTAAGCCCAATCCGATCGTAGTCCGTAGCGACTCCCAGAGCGGCGATGCGATCCAAGAGCTCGTTCAAAGAGGAGAGCTCCATTGGATCCATCTGCTCAGTGAATTTCGAGCCGATGTGGAGGCTATTTTCGATGACCCGAGAAGTCATCGTCGGCGCAGCGGCCGAGCGGGCGGTCATGATGAAGCCGCCTAGTCGGAGAGTTTGGCCTACAGCCAGGGCTCCCCCAGAGGTGATGTTGTTCTTGACAACGAGACGAGCCATCCCTCCTTATGATGACGACACAGTGGAACTCTCAATGAAAGCACCAATGTCGGTGTCAAAACCGGCGGATCTCGGGTAGGGGGTCCCGAACTGTGCGTCTAAGGCGGATGGTAACAGGAGGCGGGGGACACGATGTTTACCCAGGTTCGGGCCCTCTCGATGGAGGTAATACCCTACGTCCTTCTTGATTGATCTTGATGATATGAGTATTACGAGAGTTGATCTACCACGAGATCGAAGAAGCTAAACCCTAGAAGCTAGCCTATGGTATGATTGTATATTGTCCTACGGACTAAACCCTCTAGTTTATATAGACATCGGAGGGGGCTAGGGTTACACAGAGTCGGTTACAAGGAAGAAGATCTACATATCCGTATTGCCAAGCTTGCCTTCCATGCCAAGGAGAGTCCCATCCGGACACGGGACGAAGTCTTCAATCTTGTATCTTCATAGTCCAACAGTCCGGCCAAAGGATATAGTCCGGCTGCCCGGTGACCCCCTAATCCAAGACTCCCTCAACTAGTCTGCAGAGAGCATAGACAACTCTACAACACGTGGAGTGCACTGGCAAAAAGTGCCCAAACAAGTACAAGAAGCCAGGGCAGGACTCCAAGTCTGTCAATGTCATTCTAAGCAACAATGATGGGGCATCTAGGTATGGTAATCTGTTTACCATACTTTCATTTCGTTAGTCCACCGATTCGTGGGTTGACATTGGGGCCAATATTAATGTGTGTGCTTATGTGTCTTTGTTTTCTTGCAGCATATAAATACGAAATCCACGGGGATGCTCAGCTTGATTTTAGTGGAACTGCACAAAATCTTCAGATGGTCCATGTCCTCCATAATACTTCATCATGCACAATACATCAAATGGTTCTCTAATCATTCGTCGTCACCTTGAACCACCGGACTATCAGATGACAAACTGATAACAAACCCTGCTTGTTCCACAATCATAGGCATTACATATTTTGAATGGGAAAAGCTTGTCAAAGTTTAATCATTGATACTAGCAAGAAGGCATTAGTTTAATATATTGGAATTGGAAAACCTTGTCAAATTTTGCTCATTGATGTTAGCCAAAAGACATGCATTTGATATTTTTGAGTGGGATGCCCTTTGCTGTGAGCAACATTGATCATTTTTTCCTATTCCTGTCTTCAGCTCAGAAGTAAATATTTACTCTGTTGTGATGCATAGTCACATGAATGTTGACTTATGGAAGGTATTTTAAGAGTTTGTTTTGAATGTTGTTTATGTAATGTCAGGCCTTGTGAGTTTGATTGCAAAGTTGATCTTGGAATGCTGTGGCATGCGGCATCACGAGCTGTTCACCATGCCTCTTGAGAATAATGCTTCATATTGTTTTGCACGTTGAGCTAATGCCCGTGATTTGCATGTTAAGAAGATCATCATATTCTGTTGTTTTTGTGCTTAAGAAGTTCATTGTCTTATGTTTCATTCGTAGCCTATACGACAACTTGGGTAGGTTAGAGCTGAAACCACATGATCTTCTGACCAACTCATCATCTTAGGCCCTGATTGGATAGTGGTTTTCCAACCAAAACTGCTTGTAAAATTGACACTTGTAAATAAAAGCAGATGGTCTCGGGCGAAGCGCTTGGTTGGTCGATTTCGACTAGTAAAATATACATTGGTCTCTCAAATTACACGCATAACATGCTGGTTTTTGTTGCATACATTGGGCCCTCAGTTTCATTATGCCTGTATTTTACACATTGTTTTCGATGACGAGTAAATTACACTTGTATCTTAATACAGGTGTGAAATAAACCAGAGCTCCCAAGCGCGGCCTTACCATTTCATGTTGTCTCGGTCTCTCGAAGGTGCTCATAGGTGTCCGATGATCCTAGCTTCCTGAATGAGCAGCGGGCGGTGTATCAGACCATCTGTAGGGCCCACGAGGCTCTCTCCGTCGTCCTTCGAGTTGTTGCGCTCTCCGTGGCGCCGGGCATTGTCAACATGGTCAACGAACATGAGGATTCAGGAGCTGACTTTCTTTTGACTGGATGATAGTAGGGACCAACTAGGGCCATAGCCGTATGTACGCAAGTTCCTCCTTATTATATACAACTATATTTCTTTTGTCTTCCTCCTGGTTTCCTGACATCACGGTCCCACACCATCGTTAACCATATAGTCAATAAACGAGAGAATTGCACAAGGAGCGGCTGACAGTTGGGACCCAGCAGCTCGAGCAATATTTGTTTTTTTAGGTGTAAGTGGAGTTTTTCTTGAGCGATATTTTTGTTGTTGTTCAGAGGAGCAGGGTATCAACTAGGCGGGCTGTGGCCCGTCTAGCCCAGACTATTAATTTATGTCGACCAAATATCCAGCCCAGATATTATTTTTTTCAAGGTGAAAATGGCTAGCCCAGCTATACTTTTTTTGCGAAATACCCAACCCATGTCAACTTGTTATTCTTTGCCCCGCTGGGCTTTAAATCTTTCCTATTAGTTCTAACAAGAAAATGGGCTTTATGAAATAATAAATGTTATGTAATTATAAAAACTAGGTTGTAAATATACAAAAAACGCACCAAGCAGGTAATTAGTTTCAAAAATATTATTGTTTGAATTTGGAAATTTTAATTTCATTACTTATTGCACGCACAATATTTTTTTTAGATTTTACCTAATACAAATTCATTTTCAAATTATATTTAATCTGACTCGAAATTTCAGGATAATTTTTTTCGGATCCCATCAAAATGTGGGATTTTTGGTTGAATTCTGTTTTGAGAGGTTGGTTTAAATTATTAATCGTTCTCCTGGCTAGAAAATGGTCTGTCATTTTAACAGACTGTAAATGGGTTGTAGTAAATTCCATTAGAATTCAAAAATGGGATGTACACTATTACAAATCGCAAAATGTGCTATATGTTCTCTGCCACAGATGTGATGCTCACTTGTGGGCCTACTATTTTTTTGAGAATTATAGTCAGTGACGCGTACAGAAGGCTTATGGGACTACTAAGGCATATGGAAGGCTTTGTAAACTTATAGTCAAGACACGGTTCTAGCAGAAGTGGCCATTGGATGTCCATCCAATGGCTGTAGTGCTTCTTCAATCTTGGATATTCTTGCTTCAACCGCCCAAACCACCGCCGGCGGTACCACCTGCTACCGCCTCCCATGGCCGGCTGTGCTGCCGCGCAGGCTTCACCGGCCCACTCTAGTCCCAAACGGTGTCCAGGTCATTCCTCTACTCACCAACACCTCATGTTCTTCACCGGCGACGGCAGCCTCACACTGCAGCCGAACCAGTGAACCCTCGTACTCCCCTCCACGTGGGCATCCACTCCTGTGTCTTCGCCGGCTCTGGGTCGTTCCCTTCGTAATACTCGCCATCGTTCACTGCATTGTTTCTCTCGACGCGGCATGGTCAACTTTGTCAGCAAACAACAGCCATCGGGGACAGAGATCCAGTGCCTTGCCCACAGCAAGGCACGACATAACTGGCGGCCAGCCAGCCGTTGGATCAGGGGGGCGTCTCAGATGAGGCATGTACATGGATTGGCTGATAGTAGGGACGCACATGGCCCATGGCCGCACGCAGCAAGTGCCCCCGTATTATGTGAAAACAAATAATTTCTCCCCCTGACAGGTTTGACCCACCAGCTACATCTTCGCACGCAAGGAAGTGCTTCCTTTATTATGCGGAAATAAAAAGTTTCCTCTTCGTGACAGCCAGGGCCCACCAGCTTTATTATGATCGTTTTCGTGAAAATATAGATTGTGTCGGTGTTCTGGGAACGGGGGTCCCCAGACTTGCCTCCGTGTGGCCCATGGCATGGCTGTGCTCGCAGGTCTGTATGGCCCATCATCATCAACAATGCATGCAAGACCCTTGCGAGGGGCCAAGCCTTGCGAGGCGGGCGATGCAAGACCTCCTCGGGAGTGGCCTCACCAGGATGCCTCGTGAAGAGCGGAGATATCAAGGCGGCGTGAACCTCGCGAGGCTCTCGTGACGTGAGCCATGACGATCGACACCAGGCGGGCGCCAGCGTGTAGTGTCCTTGTTTCCTCTTTGGTGCCAAGGCGGCAAGCGCAGGCGCGGAGTACCGAGGCATCAGGCAAAGGTTTCCATATCAGTGCAACGAGACCAAGACCAGAAGGACGGCGGGACAGAGGTCACCATGGAGCCCAGGATGGCGTCACCACCAGAGCTCTTGGCAGGCAAAGACCACCTTTTGTCAGGATATCTTGTACTAGTTGTCCCCTTTCAAATTGGCGGCCGTTGTTGGCTCCCTTCCCGCTCAATATTTGGGGAGAGGACCAGGGCCTATATAAGTAGGACTAGCCACCACAAAAGGGGGGATCTCATCTGATAAGAGGCCAACCCTTAGCCACACCAAGCAGAAGAACACCTCAACCCTGGGAGGCTGTTCTTCCCCTTGTACTGTTCTTCATCAGCCCAAGAGGCAATCCACCACCACCACACTGGAGTAGGGTATTACACCACTATGGTGGCCCGAACCAATATAAACCTTGTGTCTTTGTGTTGCGAGTGCGTCGAGTTCGTCCGCGAGACCTTAGCGAGCTAGGGCGTAGATCGATAGGAGGGAAAGAATTTCACGCGCACCTCAGAGTTCGAACCTTAAGGGTTTGCCGGAACCCGTGATCCAACATTTGGTGCGCCGGGTAGGGGTGCGCCGGAGTCTCTTCCTCGCCAATCAACCCGCCAACGCTCCGCAGCCCCGATGTCCGGCGACCCAAGGGCTGACTCTGACTGCTGGGCAGCTTGGCCAGCCCGGGCGGCGACACCAGCCCACGAACACCTCAACCCCGCGCCCCAGGTGGTGCGGGCGCCACCTAACACTGCAGGGCACGGGCGGCGCGGCCAGGCGTCATCCACCCACACTCCATGGCAAACGTGAGCCGCTGCAAGGGCCGCAAGCCATGCCACAGCAACGGCACCACACACCCGGCGGGAGTAGGCGGACATGCGGGCCGTGCTCAAGGTGCCGTGGGAGTTGCTGCAGTGCCAGCTGATGGAGAGCGGACGCGACGCACTGCTGGAACGTGTCGCTGAGCTGCTGGATGCGGCAGCGTCAGGAGCGCCGCCTTTCTGCTATATGCTTCCTTCTCGAGCCGCCACTGGACCTCACAACGGGCCACGCTACAACCGCGCACCCTCGGGTGCGCCTGGGGGCGTCATCGGCCCCAGGACGGCCGGCGCCCGTTGCCCCCGCCTGCCTCTGGGGAGCGCGGGCACGAGCGTTTCCCCCCATGGCCCCAGCGAGGCGTCGTGTTATCACCCTCAGGACGTTGTGCTGGGTTGGGCGACGTGGAGTGTGGGGCACTACGGCGAGGTTGTTTGGGGTAACAGCCCCAGATGCCTATGTAACTCGCATGATGGATCAGGAGTACACACCGGAGGACGACCCTGGCTCGTTTCTCGGGCCATGTTGGGAGGAGGAAGCATTAGGAGCTGAAGCCTTCAAGGAGCCACCGGAGAACCCCGCCAACCGCACCATCGAGAACAGATATATGGTACCACTAATCCCTCAGGAGCAAGCTTACGCTAACCATGAGTCACAGATGAACCAGGCCCCGGCGCCAAACGGTGGTTCCGACACGACAGGGGAGACCCGCTGGGGGCTGTGTGGAAGGGGCCAGGAGAAAGGCCCATCCCCGAGTCACGTGGAGCAAGGCAACGTCCGGAGGTAGGCCCTCTGCCGGGGTGGCGACCGCGACCTTTCCCCCAGCAGAGGACCCGTGGTCGCCGAGGGCGACGCTGGTATCCCCTCTGCCCTCGTTGGGCCGTCCCGGTTTCCGGTCGTCCCAATGGTGGCAGGGGGTGGCGCAAGGCGGGGCCCTCGTCCGGGGATATAAAGCAAGGCCGGTTCCTGTGAAGATGGCCCAGTGCCTGTGAAGCTCGCCGCCCGTGACACTCTCACGTAATAATGAGTGGGGCTGTACACGCCCCGGAGTCTCAGGGTTGCCGGCCTCAGGCCCTGAGGCTCGCACCCACGCCTAGTGGCAGCACTTAGCTCCACGCTGGTGAGAAGACTCGAAGACCAGAAGACTAGACTAGGCTCCGAACGCGGCCATTTGCTTTGGATCTCTTATTCTGTAGCCTTGCTTTCTGGATTTGGATTTAAGTTGAGGTCAAGCTTTTGTTGATGCGTGCGGGGGTGTATTTTCTCGTTCAAGCGATTTCTTGCCATATGGTTCTTGCCTTGTTCTGGAGCTCACACTCGCTGCCTCCCACTCGCAGGCCCCTTGCGAGCGGGGCTGAGCATAGCACGCGTGCCACACGCGCCGACCGGCGCAGGAACCTTGCGAGGCCATCTCGGGTGGGTCAGTAGACCCTTCAGGAGCCCTGTGGCGACTCTCGACCTTACAACCCGATTCAGGGCCCGCTCCAGCTAAGGCAAGCCGTGGCGGCAAAACTTGTTGTCAGACTCATGACCGACCAAAACGCACCCTCGGCTCGGCATAAAGGAGTAGAAATCATGATTTGCTTACATGAGGGACTCCCCCTCCCAAAATGCTCTCACAATCTTTAGGGGCCATGCCCGAGTTTTTACATACAGGGTGGAGCAGTAAAGGAACCAGGAATTAGCTAGATATGTCACTCGCCGCGTCCCCACGTCGTCTTCAGACGCGCCGCTGGCATTGCTGTCATCGTCGTTTGTGTTGCCTCCACCTTCGCTGGCGCCGATGTCCCCGTCATCGACCATGTCGCCTTCGTCCACCGCAACCACAACCCCGTCATCATCAGAAGTGAAGGCCCTGACCAGCGCATCCATGTGGTCTTCAACCCATCGCGCCAAGTCGGCCCGGATGGCTTCAGGAATGGGAGCAATAGCAGCGTTGAAATCAAAGTTGAGATCGATGTTTCGGAGGTGGCTGAAGATGCGGGAAAACGCGCGCCCAAGCAAACTGCGACTTCTCTCTTCCACAAGCTGGCGAGCCCTGTTAGACCGGGCTTCCAGGCGCATCACCACGTTGGTGAAGAAGGTCAGGTGACTGGCGTAGTCATTCGAGTGGGGGAGCGGTGCATTCTCGTCGCAGATGAAGCCTAGGCCGGTATTACCCTGTTCCGAAGGCCCTGAAGCATGGGGGCGTGCTCATGCTCCAGCGTCCGCCGTTGAAGCACTTCCTCCCTGTTTTGCCACGCGACGGCCTCAGCGTCATCAACCCGTCTCTGAAGAGAAAGCAGCTCGGCACGGGCAGAGGCCAAGTTCGCCTGCGCAGAGATCAGGGCGGCGGCCGTGGCCCCCTCACGCCTCTCTGCCTCGTCTAACCTGGGTCTAAGAGCAGCGGTCCTGCCTGCTGCCTCGGTTCCCACAAGCCTCAGCTTCAGGGCGTGCCGACCTTCAAGATCCACACGAACATCGGCCACCCGGCGGTCGACTTCCTCCTGGACCTTGGCCTCGCGAGCCCCGACGGCATCTTCTACTTGGGTAACCTGACGTTCCCTCTTCTCCAGTTGCTCAAGCTTGAGGCTACGCTCCACGGCTTCCAGAGCCAACGCCTCCTCGCGCTTCCGGACCTCATCTTCCTCGGTAGCCGTCCCCCTCAGCGACGCGAGAGTGTCCTTACGTGCCTCCACTTGCTGCTCGAGGGACGCGCCCCAAGCGTGGAGCTCCCACACGCGCTTCTCCGCAGCCTCGCGACGGCGGTCAGCTTCACGAGCCTCCTCCAGAGCTCGGGAGCAGGCCTCACGGGAGGCCGCAAGAGAGGCCTCAGCCTTCGTGTTTTCTAGCTCACGATGGTGACGCCCAAGGTTGATGGACACTTTCAGCCCGTGCCACTCCTCCGCCAGTCGTAGACCCTCGGCCTCGAGGCGCGCATCGACACCTGCAAGCTCTTCACCAAGTCGGCACATCACATCCATCGCCTCCTAGAAGAGCTTGCGACGAACAACGCTCCACCCGTGCTAGAACTCCAATGTGCGACCCACATCGTCCTCCACCACGGGGGCTGCAGGCGGAACGCAGAGCGGGGCGCCCCCTCTTGGCAGGGGGCTGCGGGCTGGTACCACTCCGGGCTCCAACCCGACCTCGTGAGGGGCCCCGTCCAGGCGGGGCCCGCTACGTGAGGAGGAGCTGAAGATTGAAACCAACCAGCTGCTGTTCATGACCAGAGGAGGAGCTCGTGCCACGCCCCCTGCGCTCTGAGCATGGCCATAAGGGAAGGACGACGAAGGCGCATGCTCGGGGCGCCCTGGTGACGGACCAACTCCCATGGCTGACCCCATGCTGTGGGCAGCACCCGAGCCTGCAGCGTTGGTGCTTAGCGGGTGCAACGGGATGAGAGGGAGCTGCTTCTCAGGAGATTTCACGGCCTTGGCAGAAGAGATTCTGAGGGGATAATCGTCAGGAAAGGAAGGCGACACACGGAATATCACTGAGATAAGGTACTTACTCGTCGACGGCAATATACTTTCGTCGCTTCAATGGCCCGAAGATGTTGTTGCCGCTCGGGGATCCCTTCCTCTTGCGGGGCTCCTCGAAGTCCACGCAAAGCTGACCGAAGCACTGGACGTGGCGGCCGGCGCGGAGCGAGGCTGAGGAAGAGCTTGGAGGGACAACTTCAGGGGTGCCCGACTTCGGTGAACAGTCGGGCGCTGTCTCACCACGACCTCCCGAGGCCTCCGGGGCTTTGACCTCAGGAACCGCATGCTGCGTCACCTCAGTAACCGACGCCCCAGGGGAGGGATCGCGAGCTCCTAAGGACGAGGCCCCAAGATCACCACGCGGCATGTGCTCCTCAGCACTTGGGTCATCGGCCTCCGTCAGAGCTCGCCCTCCTGTGCCCTCACCCGGGGCGAGCTCGGCACCGACGATGAGAAAGGGAACCACATCGACGGGGTTCTCGCGGGGCCCCACCAGGCCAATCGGGCGCAGCCCCCACTCATCAAAGGAGGGCATGCTCTCAGCAAATCCGGCGTTGTTCTCGCAGCGGTAAAGTAGACAGCTCTTCTTGGGCATGTTGTCCGGCAGGGAGGCACCCGTCAGGACCGCAAGCACCGTTTGCCGCGTCTTAAGAGGAAGCCCCTCCTCCTGAAACCTCATATGGTCCTGACTGCTGAGCAAGGCCCACATCGGGCGGGAATGGCGCTGAAGCGGAGCGACTCGGCGCTTGATGAACTCCTTCACCACCATAGGCGCGGCCACGCCATGGTCCTTCAACCTCCTCAGCCTGAGCCAGACGGGAACGAGACGGGGGCTCGCGAGCGTCTGGTGGCCCCAACTGGAGTTGGGAACAGCAGGCCCTGGCGGAGCATGGAGCAGAGGGCTGAGAAAACCAGCGTCGACAAACACCCATCGTGTCTGAAACTCGCTCGTGGATGGAGGAAGCTCGAAGTCGATCCCCTCGCCCGCCGTCGCGGCCACGGCCTGGAAGCTCACGCACCCCGAGCTCTGCTGAGAGTCTGTCAGATGCGGTGAGAAGAAGTGGCGGAAGAGGGCCACCGAAGGAGCGATGCCCACCATGGCTTCACACACAAAGGAGAAGACAACGAGAAGAGTCATAGATTGAGGGTCGAGATGCAGCATGTGGATCTGATAATGCTTGAGCACCGCATTGAAGAAGGAGGAGAAGGGGGGAATCAGGCTAGCCCAGAGGGCATCTATGAAGATTGGGACCTCAGTGGCTTCCGAGGCAATGCGAGCGTGAGACGTGGGCCAAGCCACCGTCTCTCCCCACTCGTTGAAATTGGAATCAAGCATGGGGCGCACCTTGTCCATGGCCTCGTCGTTGAGCACTAGAGGTTGGCCGAGCGCAGGCTCGAAGGACGGAGGCGCACTCGGCGAAGACAGAGGCTTCTTCCCCTTGTTTGATTATTTCGCCACCATGGCGACGAAGCAGGTGGAGTGCATGAAAGATCGGAGAGGAGGAGCGGAGTCTCGAGGAAGCAGAAGGACAGGGGAGGCAAGGCGTGGGCAATTGGAGAATAACTGTGTAGGTTGCGGGGCCGTGTAGCTAGGCGGATTCAAAGGTAGCGTGGGGAAGCGGAGACGCCCACGTCCAATCAACCGCCATGCGTCAACCAAGGTCGCATGCTTTTGGGGCCCCGCGGCGCTCCGCGCTTGATCTTTTGGCTTCGCCTCGAAGCCAAGCCCGAGCGCACCTTGGGCCCGGGGGCTACTGTCGGTGTTCTGGGAACGGGGGTCCCCAGACTTGCCTGCCTGCGGCCCATGGTGTGGCTGTGCTGGCAGGTCTGTACGGCCCATCATCATCAACAAGGCATTCAAGACCCTCGCGAGGGGCCAAGCCTCGCAAGGTGGGCGACGCAAGAACTCCTCAGGAGCGGCCTCACCAGGCTGCCTCACGAGGAGCGGAGATATCAAGGTGGGGCGAACCTCGCGAGGCTCTCGTGACATGAGCCATGACGGTCGACACCAGGCGGGTGCCAGCACGCGCAGTGTCCTTGTTTCCTCTTTGGTGCCAAGGGGGCAAGCGCAGGCGCGAAGTACCGAGGCATCAGGCAAAGGTTTCCATATCAGTGCAATGAGACCAAGACCAGAAGGATGGCAGGACGGAGGTCACCATGGAGCCCAGGACGGCGTCACCACCAGAACCTTTGGCAGCCGAAGACCACCTTTTGTCAGGATAGATTGTACTAGTTGTCCCCTTTCAAATTGGCTGCCGTTATTGGCTCCCTTCTCGCTCAATATTTGGGGAGAGGACCACGGCCTATATAAGTAGGACTAGCCACCACCAAAGGGGGGGATCTCATCTGATAAGAGGCCAACCCTTAGCCATACCAAGCACAAGAACACCTCAACCTCGGGAGGTTGTTCTTCCCCTTGTACTGTTCTTCATCAGCCCAAGAGGCAATCCACCACCACCACACAGGAGTAGGATATTACACCACTACGGTGGCCCGAACCAGTATAAACCTTGTGCTTTTGTGTTGTGAGTGCGTCGAGTTCATCCGCGAGACCTTAGCGAGCTAGGGCGTAGATAGGTAGGGGGAAAGAACTTCGCGTGCACCCCAGAGTTCGAACCTTAAGGGTTTGCCGGAACCCGTGATCCGACAGATTGTACCGAAGATCCTATTGTTTTCTTTTATTCTAACTCAAAAAAATAAGAAATGAAAAAACCAGAAAACATCTTCGCACACAAGGAAGTTCCACCTTATTATGCGAATTTTTTTTGATTCCCCCTGCTAGCTGGGACCCACCAGATTTGTAGGCTGACTTGTGGGCCTAGTAAGTTAACGCGTATGCAGGGCTTTGTCAACTTAGTCAATAAAATATTCTAGCTGCACTGACCGTTCGATGTTAACCCAATGGCCAAGCTGCGTCTTCAACCTCTGGTCTTGTTGCTCCAGCCGCCCAAACCTGCACCCGTTGTACTGCCTGCTCTAGCCTCCCATGGTCGGCTGTGCTTCCGCGCAAGCCTCACCGCCCGATCATACTACTACTGGCCAGACCTTCCCTCTACTCACCCACACCCCCTGTTATTCTCCGGAGACGGCAGCCTCAAATCGCAGCCGAAGCAGTCAACCCTCGTACTCCCCTCCGTGTGGGCATCCACTGCTGCGTATTCCCCGGCTCTGAGTCGTTCCCTTCCGAGGTCGCATCGTCGTCCACCACCTTGGTACTCTCGGGCAGTACGGCGTCGTCAATGCGGTCAATGAACGATAGCCATCAGAAGAGGACTGTAAGTGGAGAGGCTGACAGCTGGGTCCATGGCCGCACACAAGGAAGTGCCTCCTTATTACGCGCAAAATAATGATTCCTCCACCTGACACCTCGGACCTATCAGAAGGACCTCTGTATTTTGCAAAAAAAACATTTCCCCCTAACATCTGGGACCCATCGGCTTTATCTTCGCACGGAAGGAATTGCCTTCTTACCCCCTGATAGCTGGGACCCACCTGGTTGAAGCGAAGGTAGCGTTATATGTCCGGCCACGAACGTGTACGTACATAGCGGCTGATCGGTGTCTCTGTAGTGACATACTGTGGCCGAGTAAGGAGCGACACGTGTTGAAGTAGAGGTGCCTACGTAGCATATCACGCAGTCCCGTCTATATCATGTACACGTACGTACGGCCACGCTGCAACATAGTAAATACGGCTACGTACGTACATACAGGCGGGGTCGCTAATGCGTACAGTGACTAATCTTGTTCATTGGAAGCCAACCGGCTGGGTCAGAATGGAGAAACTGCGTCGTGTTCATGGGGAGGCAACGGAATGTGTCATGTTCATCGGGAGGCAACGGAATATGTCGTGTTCATCGGGAGCCAACCGGCTTGGACGGAACAGCCGATCGAAACGAGGCCTGGTGTACCACAAAACGGAGGAAACGGCCTTGTGTTCGACCGGCCACGGTCGAAACGGGATCCTGTTCATTGGGAGGGGTCTGGCGTACCGCAAAACGAAGGAAACGGACTTCTCTTGGACCTCATATGGTCGAAACGGGGTCCTATTGCTCGGGAGGGATGTGGCGTACCGCAAAACGGAGGAAACAGACTTGTGTTGGAGCGCTACAGTCGAAACGGAGGTCCTGTTCATCAGGAGGGGTGTGGCATACCACAAAACAGGACTCCACAGGATACTTTTCATCTCCACCGTCGACCTCCTCCAGCCTCCACGGGCAATTGTTCATCCACAGTCGACCTCCTCCAGCCTCCACCTGCGACTGTTCATCCACGGGCTCCTATTCATCTAGCCTCCACCGGCTACTGTTCAACCAGCCCTCTCCATGGGGTCTTGTTCAACCACCCCTCCATGGGCTACTGTTCATCCAGCCCTCCACTGGGTCATGTTCATCCACCCCCAACTGGCTCGATCGATCAGGGTCCTGTTCATCTAGCGGCAACACCACGGGGTCCTATTCATCCAACCCCTGCTCCCCCCACCGGGAACTGTTCATCCACACCCACCCAACAACGCTCACTGTTCATCAAGGGAAGGAGGTAGCAGGATTTGATCATCTTCAGTTAGCGGCAGTAGTGAATGAATCGCTCGGTCGGGTTCACTTAACAGCCAGATTGATCGATCGCTCGGGTTCTGTTGGGGATATAACTATTGGGTATGAACCGTCCAGGAGGGGTCGGGTCATACCACTAGCGGTTTACCAATGAAGATGCCGGATCATATGAGCCCATTGAACAGTCCAAGGCCCATAAGAGATTTAAGGCCCGGGAGGATGAACCGCCATGTATGTATAACTTGTGTTGTAAGGCATGTGTAGTTAGTCACCGAGCCGGATACGTTGTGTATGAGCCGGCCGGGACTCTATGAACCACCGGCGTCAACCTGTGTATATAATGGGACGACCCGGTCGCGGCTTAAGGCAAGGAACAAGAGATCGAGAACTAGGTCAAGCGTATTCGCTCCTTGGTGATCGAAACCCTAACAATACAATCCCAAACTGGATTAGGCCTTTACCTTCATCGTAAGGGGCCGAACCAGTATAAACTCTCTGTGTCCTTTGTCCCGTTTAACCCCTTTAAGCTAACCTAGCTGCGATGGCCCTGCGACTAAGTCCTTCTGCTAGGACATCTGCCGTGACAATTCCACGACAGGTTCAGTAACGCGTAGCCTGCAGTGCAATCGCTCGGGTTCAGTAGGCGAACTCCTCGCTCAGGTTTAGTTAGAGCCCAACGCCTCGCACCCATGCGTGTACATGGACGAGATAAATGTGCATCACTCGGCCCCCGACCACCCACCGTAACCGGGAACTCCCCGATATTTTCCTTGCCCTCGCTTCTACCACGTTTTTTTCTGGCATGGACGGCCCAAAGAATGTCATGCAACTGTGTCTCCGGCCCGCCCAGAACGAGAAGCCCATTTTTTGTCATGAATTTTTCCTCATAGAAGTAGGATCCCACCACATCTATGATGATAGTGGGTTTTGTCACAATTATCGTCATAGAAGTGTCATAAGCATGACACACAAAAATTTGTTCTGCCCAAAATGTCACTCATGTGTCTTTTTTTATAGTGATATCAAGGCCTCCTCCCTTAGGTGCTCGAGAAGACTACCTCTTCAGACCTCAATTCCTCTAGCAAGTGGGAAGAACTTCCTTTACTATTTCCTTTTGTTACATTTGGATCCCTTGAACTTGTATGAGATTTGCGGATTTTGTGGATGTGTGATGACTTCTTGTCATCGAGTGTTCCTCCTCTTGTGTTTGTTCTTAACTCCATCCTTCACCCACATCCAAGCATGATAAGATCTCTAAATTAGGGTTACCCTACATCATCTTGAATCAGAGCACGGTTGATTCACATCTTGGATTCCCAACCCCTCACTTTCTAGCCTATTTTTGTTGATTTTTCCCTAATTCAACCCCACCAAAAATAGCCATACCAGTTTTTTTGCATTTTGTTGGTTTTTGTGAGATTTTGTTGATTTGGATCCATGATTTTGTTGTTTGGCAAGTGGATCTAGCCTTCACCCACTAATACGTCTTCGACATATTTTTTTATTGTTTCATGCTATTGTATGCTTTATATGCCATTTTGTACCACTTTTGTGGACTAATCTATTAACTTACTGCCTAGTGCCAGTTTCTATTTTTTCCCTAGTTCTTTGTTTCGCCGAAAAGCCATACCAAACAAAGTCCAAACACAATGAGAATTTTACGGTGATTTTTTCTGGACCAGAAGAGACCCTAAAAGCTTCGAGAATGCACCAGATGATGATCAAGGGAGCCACAAGCTCAAGTGCTGGTGCCCCAGGGGGGTGCCAAGTGAGCTTGTGGGTCCCATGTGGCTGCGTTTGCCCTAATTCTTGGCCTATAAATTCCCTAAATTCCAGAAACCACCAGAGCGAGACCCGAAACAATTATTCCACCATCGCAAGCCTCTGTTCTTCCTCAATCCCATCTAGAGGCATGTGCCGATACTCTTCTAGAGGGGGAAACCATTGGGGAGGTAATCTTCATAGACTTTGCTGCTTCCACCATGAAATTTGAGTAGTTCTCACATGACCTATAGGTCCATAGCAGTAGCTAGATGGCTTTCTCTCTCTCTCTGATCTTCAATATAACGATCTCTTCAGAGATCTATTCAATGTATCTTTTTGTGGTGTGTTTTGTTGGTATCCGATGAATTGTGGATTTATAATCAGATTATTCATTTAAAGTATTTCAATCTATCCTAAGATATATATATATATATGTGATTTTATAGCCTTTTATTTCTCTCAGATCCATCTATTTTCTCTGGCCAATTAGATTGATTTATCTTCAGTGGGAGAGGTGCTCGATAGTAGGTTCAATCTTGCAGTGTCCTTGCTTTGTGACCGGAAGAGTTGCAAGGCACGTACTGTATTGTTTCTACTAAGGGTAAAATGGTGGAGTTTGAACATATTAATTGATCTTACTTTGTCTACATTATGTCATCATGCTCCAAGCATTACTCTATTTGTTATGAACTTAATATCTTAAGATGCATGTTGGATAGTGGTGGAGTAATAGTAGTAGATGCAGATGAGTCATTCAGTCTACTTGTCTTGGATGTAATGCCTATATGTTGATCATGCCATGAAGAATCATCATAATTATGCGCTATTCTATCAATTGTCCAACAGTAATTTGTTTACCCACCGTTGCTATGCTTATGAGAGAAATGCCTCTAGTGAACCTATGGCTCCCGTTCCATTTTCCATATTTACTAAAACCCTAAAAATTGTTCATTGTTTTATTTTAATTTTTCTTTTATTTTATTTTATCTATCTACCACTATCAGATTTAATCCTTGCAATTGGCGAGAACAAGGGGATTGACAACTCTATTGATGTCATTGGGTGCAAGCATCTACTTTGTGTGTGTGTGTGCAGGTTCCGCTTATCTTGTTTGTGTTGTGTCTCCTATTGGTTCGATAAACCTTGGTTCTTAACTAAGGGAAATACTTTTTGCTACTACACTACTTCACCCTTCCTCTTTGGGGAATTCGAACGCCTATCACAAGTAGCACCCAGCATCCCATACTTTTCCCACCACGAATTACACCCTAAAATCATCCCAAAAAATTTCTTCCCCTATTCGAGTTCACCCTGAGCCAAATCCTCCACAAATTGACCTACCAGACTGTCCGGGCACCATCCCGGATGATCCAGAAACCACCCTGTATCATCTGGCTACCCTTGTCGAAATTGAAAATTCAAAATAAAATAAAAACCATGGCCTCTGCTACAACTTCCGCAAACCCTAGCCTATTCCCACCACCACAACCTTTCGCAAAACCCCCACTTCGACCATATACACCCCACATTCCGCTACCTACCCAATTTGACCTATTTTTCTTGAGATTTTGAGTTGCATTTTCCATTTCCTGATGTGTTTTGGCTAATTATGGACGATTTGACATCAATAACACCATCACTCATCATCGACATAGACTCGACATCGACAAAGACCGCTCCACCTTTTGACACCATGACCGTGAGCAAAGATGGTAACTTCGATGACATCATTTTACATTTCCTTGACTTTGCATTATAACCCTGAGCTTTTTGCGTTACTTGCCCGCCGAGACTATCCATTCAAGAATTGTTGGGCCACATTACTTGTGCTTTAGTGATACATACTCCGCATAGCTTCAATTGTTTGCACATATCTTGTTATCATCTCTTGTGTCATAAGTTACTGCCGTGCATGCATCATTTCTATCTTGGATCAAGCATCTTGCATAAGTGGTCAAAGCATCATACAAAAAACAAAAGAGAGAAAAAGATTTTAAGTAAAAGGAAAATAAAACAAAGAACGTCTAAGAAATAGCAATAACATCGAGCCACATTGCATCTCATCTTGATATCATTGATCATCTTGGATCATCATTGTGTTAGCTTCACCTTGGATCATAGATATATAGCATACTTGCGATAGAAAGACGACATGTTTTCTCTTATAGGTTGGTGCTCATGTACATATCTCTCCCATTTGAGATATCGTGCTAGCATCTATCTTGTATTGTGCAACACAAGCTTTTTCCGTGGAAACACATTTTGTGCTCATTCCTTGGTTGCACAAGCCCACTTATCTGGCTGTGTGTGTGTTACTTGTGCCACTATAGCTATTGATCTATTTATCTTACTTGTAATTTCTGAATCTACTTCAACATTATTAATATCTTGACTAACACTTGCTTAAATTTTGTGCTACTCATCCTAACCAAGCTCCTAGAAAAGCATTACTTGTGTAGGTGGAACCGATACCAATTCTACTACTTTCACATTTCCATATTGAGTGATCATTGGATCCATCTTCAACTTTGGGAAATGTAACTTAGTATTGTTCTTCTTGTTTTCCCACTCACGTCTGCTCGAGTTTTGTGATGGAAAGGCCAATCACTTCAAACCCACTCTTCAGCAACAACAAAGATGCCAACAACTTCATCGCCAACTCACCACTTTTTCGTACAATGAGCTATGCATCAAGCAAATGAAGCCTTGAGTGACCGCATCAACAAATTTGCTACCAACTTGCATCAATTCGAAGCAAGGAACCGGGACTATCTTGACACCAAGTTGGCCATTCAAATGAATGAGATTCGTGGAATGATGGTCACTCTCAACTCTTCTTCATCTTCTTACTCATCACAACAGACACACTCAAGCAACCGCTCTTCAGACACCTCTCCCGATGCAAGTCTACTACGAACTCATACACATCCTTGAGACAAATGTCAAAATCATCAAACTCCTCCAAATCAATTCCATGGCAATGGATTACAAGACTGCCTACGTGAGCGCGAACTATGTCATCGTGAAAAACAAGTTGCACTAGAGAAAGATCAAGAATGACAACATCAATGCCAATAAGATCAAGACGATGATGCCCTACGGGAAGAACAATAATGCCATGAGTAGAAAGCGAATAAAGAACAACAAGCTCTAGACCACGCACACCTTGCATGAGCGCAATAGGAGAGTGCATGAACAAGAACAAGATCTACGTAAAGAATGAAAAGAATTGAGGCAAAGGGCATGTATTCTTCGCCTTAAATGTCAAGATGATCATGAGGATCAAGACGACATTGACCCTCCTCCACACCAAGAATGAGAGCACCACCACAACAATAGATATAATGAGCAAACACTATGTTAAGCTCAAGTTTACCATGCCTAAGTTAACCGGAGGCATGGACCCTGAAGACTATCTTTCATGGGCATTAAAAGTGGACAAGATATTCCGGCTCCACAATTATGAACAGGAAAAGAAGATCGCCATGACCTCGCTTGTGTTCCAAGACTACGTTCTCATTTGGTGGGAACAAGTTGTTAAACAAAGAAGCAAATAAGGAGATCGACTGATCACTACTTGGCACAAAATGAAGGAAGTCACGAGAGCTAGATTCATGTCTGCCCATTACAACTGTGACCTCTTTAAGAAGCTCAAACTTCTAAAGCACGGCACAAAGTTAGTTGAAGATTATTTACAAGAAATGAAGATAGCCATGATAAGAGCTAATGCAAGGAAACTGAGGAGAAAACTTGCATGCTTCCTGAATGGACTCAACCATCCCATCAAGAAAATCACCGACTTCCAACTGTACTCCAATCTCCTCGAGCTTGTCCACCAAGCAACCAAAGCGGAGCGACAAGTGCTAGATGACCACAAGTACTTATCAAGATCCTATGGCTCAAACACTCAAGCTACTCCAACTCTGGTGCATACTACCCACGCTACACCCTCTAGAAGTGGTACTTCAAGCTCCAAGCAACCGATGGCTACTTCAAGTCGTCCTCCAACAAGAAACTAAAAGTCAAGAGCTTCTTACTCTACAACACCTCCAATGGATATGCTACCGCCAAGACAAGTTCCATCCAATGTTTCACTTGCTAAGGCCATGGCCACAAGACATGTGGGTGCCCCACAAAACGGGAAATTATTTCCAATGATGACGACGCCTATGACTCCATGAGAGAAGATGAAATGGAAGCTTTGGAGCATGTGCACATGCACCGCCAAGTGAATGAAGACAAATATGTTCAAGTTTTTTGCAACAATGATTCGAGCCCCGCTCTTGTTGTCTCAAAGATTCTGACACTTCAACAACAACAATATGAAGATCAACGTTGCCACATCTTCCTCACAAAGTCAGGCATCCAAGGAAGATCTGTCAAGGTCATCATAGACGATGGAAGTTGCCCCAATTTGGCAAATTAAGAACTTTGCTCCAAGCTACAATTGATAAAGAAGCAGCACCCCCACCCTTACAAGGTCCAATGGCTAAGTGTCCCCGGCACCATACAAGAGCATACCATTCAAGTTTTCTTCAAGATCGACGCTTACGAGGATACCTTGGAGTGTGATGTTGTTCCTATGTCTGTGTGCCACCTACTCTTGGGACGTCCATGGAAATTCGATCGCGGATCATCCACAACGAGGAACCAATCGCTATAGCTTCAAGATGAAGGGCAAGGAGTACGTTCTTTGCCCCATGTCACTAAGTCAAGTAATGTCCAACAAGCAAGCTTCTCATCATCATGGAGAGACTAGTGAGAGAGAGAGAGACATGAAAAAGAGAGTGAGCGCCACAAGCCAAATAAGAATGACTCCATGATGAAACACCAGAAAAACTTAGTGCTATTAGCCACCAAAAGAGACTTGGGGATGTGAGTGAGAGCACATAGAGTGTTCCTTCACTTTGCACTCTTGTGCAAAGATGAGGTCGCGAGGACTAATACTTCACAACGTCTTCCTTTTGCCTTGTATCAATTATTGTAGGAATTTTCGGACGTGTTCCCTGACGAGCTACCTCCACTCCACATAATCGAGCACCGCATTAACTCATTCCCGACGCGCCATTACCGAAATGAGCCCACGTACGTCTCCAACGTATCTATAATTTTTTATTGTTACATGCTATTATATATCAATCTTGGATGTTCTATATGCAATTATATATAATTTCTCGAGACTAACCAATTAACCTAGTGCCCAGTGTGAGTTGTTGTTTTTTGCCTGTTTTTGGCTTTTCAGGAAATCAATATCAAACAGAGTCCAAACAGAGAAAAAACTTTGGATTAATTTTTTTTCTTGACTAGGAGAGACCCTAGAAGATTCGGGAGAAGACCCGAAGAGCCACAAGGGGGGCGCCCGCCAGGTTTGTGGGCCCCTCGTGCAACCTCATGACCTAATTCCTCCTCTATAAATTTTCAAATATTTCCCTGACATTAGAGAGCCACCTGAAATACTTTTTCCGCCGCCGCAAGTTTTTGTTCTCAGAGATCCCATATGGAGGCCTTCTCTGGTACTCTATCGGAGGGGGAATTGATCATGGAGGGGCTCTACATCAACCTTGTTGCCCTTCTGTAGGATTGAAAGTATGTCCAGAGGGGGGGTGATTAGACTACTTGACCAAATAAAAACTTATCCTTTTCCCAATTTTAGTTCTTGACAGATTTTAGCAACTTTGGACAAGTCAAGCAATCTTAACACAATTCAAGCAAGCATGCAAAGAGTATATGAGCAGCGGAAAGTAAAGCATGCAAATTGCAAGAATGTAAAGGGAAGGGTTTGGAGGATTCAAACGCAATAGGAGACACGGATGTTTTTGTCGTGGTTCCGATAGGTGGTGCTATCATACATCCACGTTGATGGAGACTTCAACCCACGAAGGGGAACGGTTGCGCGAGTCCACGGAGGGCTCCACCCATGAAGGGTCCACGAAAAAGCAACCTTATCTATCCCACCATGGCTGTCGCCCACAAAGGACTTGCCTCAGTAGCGGTAGATCTTCACGAAGTAGGTGATCTCCTTACCCTTACAAACTCCTTGGTTCAACTCCACAATCTTGTCGGAGGCTCCCAAGTGACACCTAGCCAATCTAGGAGACACCACTCTCCAAGAAGTAACAAATGGTGTGTTGATGATGAACTCCTTGCTCTTGTGCTTCAAATGATAGTCTCCCCAACACTCAACTCTCTCTCACACGATATGGATTTGGTGGAAAGAATATTTGAGTGGAAAGCAACTTGGGGAAGGCTAGAGATCAAGATTCATATGGTAAGAATGGAATATCTTGGCCTCAACACAAGTGTAGGTGGTTCTCTCTCAGAAAAAGTAAGTTGGAAGTGTAGGTTTGTTCTGATGGCTCTCTCTACGAATGAAGAGGTGGTGGAGGGGTATATATAGACTCCACACAAAATCTAACCGTTACACAACTTGCCAATCTCAGTGGTACCGAATTGTTTAACTCGGTCGGATCAATTCAGCAAAGCTAGTGACCGTTAGGGTTTTTGGTGGGACCGACATGCAACTCGGTAGGACCGATATGATTAGGGTTAGGGCATAACGTAATCTCGGTGAGATCAATTACACAAACTCGGTGAGACCGATTTTGGTAATAAGCTAACCAGAGAGTTGGTCAGGTAAACTCGGTGGAACCGATCGCTAATTTCGGTGAGACCGAAACGTTACGAAGGTAAAACAGAGAGTTTACATTGCAATCTCGGTGGGACCGATCGCTCATATCGGTAAGACCGAAATGTTACGAAGGGAAACAGAGAGATTACAATCCCATCTCGGTGAGACCGAGATCCCTATCGGTGAGACCGATTTGCCTAGGGTTTGTGGCAGTGGCTATGACATTTCAAACTCGGTGGCGCCGGATAGAAAGAATCGGTGGGGCCGAGTTTGACTTTTCGTTTAGGTCATATGTGGATGTGAGAAAGTAGTTGAGGGTTTTGGAGCATATTACTAAGCATTTTGAGCAAGAGCCTCATTAAGCAACACCTCATCCCTCCTTGATAGTATTGGCTTTTCCTATAGACTCAATGTGATCTTGGATCACTAAAATAGAAAATGTAGATTCTTGAGCTTTGAGCTTGAGCCAATCCTTTGTCCTTAGCATTTTGAGGGGTCCACTTTTCTCATCCATGCCATGCCAATCATTGAGCTTTCCTGAGATATTAATCTTGAAATAGCATTAGCTCAATGAGCTATATGTTGTTAGGAATTACCAAAACCACCTAGAGATAGTTGCACTTTCAATCTCCCCCTTTTTGTTAATTGATGACAACATATAGATCAAAGCTTTGACAAATGATAATAAGAGTGAAAAACATTGTCGCTTTGAGAAGTATGTGAAAAGCAAGAGCTCCCCCTAAATTTGTGCATAGTTTAAGATTTGCTTTGGACTGCAAATGCACAATGAGTTAGGAACATGGATTACTCTTCCACGTCACATACATCTTGGTGGAGCGCTCAAAATGATAATAATGAAATACATGCACTCATCACCAAGCAAAGTGAATGATCATATATGGGGATATAAAAAGGATAATGTCATCCAACAAGCATTAAGGTAGCATATGATCAAACACATGATCATCCAAGTATCACACACAAGCATAAAGTATCGAAAACAAGCAAATAAACAAAGTTTAACCACCAAATAAAAAGAGAGAATAAAAAGCAACACTCTCTCTCGAAGCCTATGATCTATACATTTTCTCCCCTTTCGGCAACAAGTCACCAAAAAGTTCATAAAAAATGCAGAGTGCTAGATCGACTCTTAGGCTTGGTTTTCAGGTGGTGGTGTAGATAACACGCCAAGGACGAAGGAAATAGTTGATGTAGATGGAGCTGGTGGAGTGGGTGCTGGAGCTGGTGGCACTGAAGCTGTAGTTGGTGCAGATTAAGTTGCTCTGGTGTCTATAACAGGCATTACAGCAGATCTCTGTCCTCTGGGCACTCTAGCAAAAGCATCAGTGGTAGACTTTCCCTTCTTCTCCTGCACTTCATCCTGAAGTTGCTCAACAACCGACTGGTTCTCAGTGACCTTCACATCTAAGTCACAGAACTTCTGCTCCATGATCCTCTTGAAGCTCTCTTGGTTTTGAGTCAGGGTAGCCAACCCTTCTCAATCCTCAGAGTGGAGGCAATCAAGTAGCCAAGTTGATCTTGCTTGCTCTTCGGAAGATACTGAGATGCCTCTTCAGTGGTTGGCATCTTTGCAGCCTTTTCAGCCCTTGCCTTCTCCCTCTTGGCTTGTGCTTGCACAAAAGATGGTTCATTTTCATCCATCACCACAGTGTTATCCTCAAAGTCTGGGTAGATGGGCATGTGTTCCTTGTCCAGGAGATATGTGCCAGTGCCCATCTTGGAGTTGATTAGCTCCTGGATCTGTGGGGCATACCCACAACTTCTCTTCTGATTTGCAGATGTTCTCTTAATGGTTTCCACAATCAGGCTCATGACCTTGAACTTTTGAGGCACATCAAATA
This sequence comes from Triticum aestivum, assembly GCF_018294505.1. Classification (NCBI taxonomy): domain Eukaryota; kingdom Viridiplantae; phylum Streptophyta; class Magnoliopsida; order Poales; family Poaceae; genus Triticum; species Triticum aestivum. The sequence goes on from NC_057812.1 coordinate 274,331,610, forward strand.
TGTGAAGCAAGTTAATTGCATGGCCTCTGATCATCTTGTGATCACCTAACTTTGGCAAGAGAGTGTGCCTGAGGATCCAGTTGATTGTTGGCAAGCCTGACAAAAGGTAATGTACTGATCCAAACTTGTGTGTCTCAAGAGTAGCATCCGAGATCTCTTTGTACATATGTGCCATGGTGTTGTGATCCTTCTTCTTCTCGGCATAGACATCCAAGTCATCTTCACTCTCCTCAGGAGCATTGATCAATTTTGCCCATTCTTCAATTGTTGACTGGTACCTCGTACCTTCAGACATCCAGACAATCCTTCCATCTGGGTAGAAATGAGCAGTGGAGTAGAACTGCATAATAAGCTCATCATTCCACTTTGTGAGCTTCTGAGCCACAAACTCATCGACTCCACATGCCTTGAAGCTGTCATATACAACAGGGAAGTGATCTTCATTTTCCTCAATGAATTTCCAGTCTACCCATCTCATGTCACACACAATGGGCTTCTTGTCAAGTAAGATAGTCTCATAGAAGCCATGTTGTTCCTTTGTATGCAACCTGTAGTCCACAGCAGCCCTTCTCCTGGTGGCATATGGATCAGACTCTCTCCATAGCCTTAAACGTGAATCCTTCCTGATTTTCATGTTCTCTGCAACTGGGTGAGCATCATTGTGATCTAGTATTTTGGGCTTCAACTTCCTCAAAACGATAGAATCATCTTCTTCTTTAGCAGCTTAAGGCACTGGGGCATTGTTCTTCTCCTCAGCAGGGATGTTCCTGGTGCTCCTCTTGGGGTTTTGGCTTTGGAGCTTGAGTAGCGGTCTTAGGAGCAGTCTTGGGCTTAGATGGAGTAGCCCCTGCCCTTATAGCATCTCCCATAAGCTTTTGAGCTTTAGGTGCTGGTGCTGCATCCTCTTCCTCTTCCTCTTCTTCAGAGTCTTTCATTATTGAAGATCTCTCAAGCACTCTGGCAGTGGTCTTCTTGACCCTTTCCTTCCTTTTCTTTTCTGCCACAAGCTGTTCTTTGGGTGCAGATCCCAAAGTCTCTTGAGTGGATGTTCTCGCTTTTGACATGGGAACTCTCTTGGCAGGAATCTTTTGCTTCATTCCTGGCTTAGTGGCAGCAGTTGTGCCATATTCCTTTTTCAGGACTTTCCTCTTTGAGGTGGCCTCTTCCTCAACAGCCACATAGTCCTCATCCTAAGAATCTGAGGTTTTCTTCTTTCTGGTCCTGGTGGCTGCCTTAGGCAAGTTGCTGGGTGTACTCCTGCTTCCTTCATCAAAGCTGCTAGAGGGACTAGTGCCATTACTCATGTTCACTTGCTCCTCAGACTTGTTCTGACTGTCACTCTGATTTGACATGATGCAAACACTGACAGCAGACCCTGTGAATATATTATAGATGAGGTAGATTTGATAAGCATCACAAAGTACAAAGCTTTTTGCAAAAGAATGAGTTAAAAACTTAGTTTTAGTCTTCCACAGAAATCATTTCAGATCTACCGATTTGCATACTCAGTGATACCGAAGCAGCTTCTGGAACCTAAACTAGTGAACTCGATCAGACCGAGTCACAGTTTGGTGGCACCGAGACTGCTAGGGTTTCACAAAGTATTGAATTCGGTCACACTGATTTGCAATTCTCGGTTAGACCGAGAATCACATGTGCAATGGCCTTAGCCAAATCGGTGGAACCGATTTCAACAACTCGGTCGGTCCGAGATGGTTTCGGCGGAAACCTAACCCTAAATTTCCAATCCACGACTAAACTGCGGAGTGATTTCGATGGATAGAATGATCTCAAACGTGGCAAGATACATGGCAAAACAATGTGCTAACAATCGGAGGGGGAATAGCACAAGGATCAAGTCCATACCCTAGTGCGGTGTTGGACTTGCTACGACGGCGATGGACTTGCTATGACGGCAACGGCGGAGACGATTCCCGTTGACGGCGGCGGAGACCAGCGGCGGGAGGCAGCTGGCGATGAGGAGGACAATCCAGAGACCCAGGGAGGCAGAGCAGGCTGAGCGCGGGCGAAGAGGTTCGAAATTTTTTCCAAATTTTGGGCCACGGATATATATAGCCTGACTCTGTCGGTGTGACCGAGTGGAACAACTTGGTAGCACCGAGATTCATAACTGCGAGCAGTTATTGAAACTCGATGTGACCGAAAAGTTCAATTTGGTTGCACCGAGATTGAAAACGTAGATCGACTTAGTGATCTCGGTATGACCGGAATGGATGAATCAGTCAGACCGAAAAGAACAAAGAAGTTTTGGATTTTTAAGTCTATGACGAATCGGGGACTCCGAGTGCTCCTCACACAGAGTAGTTCGAATCTGACTTGATCAAACTTTGTGATGTAGCATGAATAGAGTTTGAGACGAGAAAAACATAGATAGCTAGAGAAGGTTCTTAGGCATTCTTGTCCATCCACTTGGCAAAAGAAAAAGGAACCAAACAATCAAAACAACAAGTGGATGTCCTCGAATGAGTAAATTATTGAACCAACATGCTCACACAATAAAATGGCAAATGAAATATGTCAGAAAGCATGCACAACCAATTCTAGCATCTATCATTTGGAGCAATCCTTTGGAGTGAGTTGCACTTTCAATACCTACACAAGTTAGTCCCACAAGGAACAAACAAGGATATCCATAGACATAGAGTGATGCACACACAAGATGATGTCTATGAAAGCATTAGGTTACCTTGTCCCTTGTCTTACCAACAAGAGGGTTTGTGACTCCTTGAACTAGTGCAAGATGTGGAAGTTGATTGCACTTGTTCTTGCCAAAATGATAAGAGTGAAGTATGTTGGTGGAGTCACCCTCAAGAACTCTCTAATTCTTCTTCTTCGGAATCCACACCATCTTGATGGGAATCCTTGGAGTTGTAGTCGTACTTGATGAAGTAGAACTTGATGTAGTCTTGGGAACCCACTTGACCAAGGCCTTGGGTGCTTCTTCAAATGCATCAATTTCCTCTTGAAGCTTATCCTTGCCTTTTTGCTTGTGGTCTTGTGGTGGAAGATCATCTTGTGTCCCTTTGAAGGAAGTAGGATCATACTTCTCTTGTTGAGGAACAAACTTCGTCTTGGGGTATTGATCTTCTTCCCACTCAACTCCATTGGCATTGAACTTTCATTCAAAACCAACACCTTGGTTCTTCCGGTGCCTTCCTTGCTTGCGTACAATTTCCTCGAATTGCTTACTCTCGGCAAGGCTCTTGTAAACACCTTTCTCTATAATTCCCTTCAATAAGCTATTTTCTTGCTCAAGTGTAACTTGGCTAAGAGAATCATTAGTGGAATCAAGAGAACTACTAGAAGCAACAACATTAGATTTAGCATGATTATTGTTACTACTAGAGGAAGAATCTTTCTTGTTCTTGTTACTAGACTTGACTTGAGGCATGTATGTGGATAAGAGTAAACGCTTGGCAATGTAAGAAGAACTTTTCTTGTGAAGATCATCATTGATTGCCTTTAAGAACTCATGCTCTTGCTCAAGGTTGAGCTTTTCAAAACGTAATTTCTCATGAGTCCTTAAAAGTTCTCGATGATCTCCTAAGATAGTTTCATGAGCTAACTTAAGAGTGTTTAGTTCTTTAGTTAGAAACTCAATCTTCTCCTTATCATTGTCATTCGTTTTATCTTGATTAGCATGATTAATTGACGTTTCATCATAGTATTCATCACTAGAGCTGTTAACAAGTAAATCATCATCACCTAACAAGTCATCTTCATCACTATTGAAATCAACATACTCGGGGTGTGATACCTTTGGGCCTTTAGCCATGAAGCATCTTCCAAGTCCTTCATTTGGTGAATCAAATATGTCGTAGGAGTTGGTTGACACAAGTGCTAGACCGGCAACACCTTCATCTTGAGTATATTCGGAGTCGGAGTGATAGCTTCTCTCGGAGTGATTGTCGGAGTCGGAGCCGGATACCCATTCACCAACATGAGCTTGATGTCTTCATTTTGTGTAGCTCCTTGATGACTTGTCCTTCCTTTCCGAATCTTAGCTTCTCCGGGATGTTCTTCGTTCATAACGATCATCTCTACTCCTTCTTTCTCTTGATGGTGATTACTCTCTTCTACTTCTTCTTTTTGGAGAATCTTCTCTTCTTTTGTAGGGTGCCGTACACTCATTGGAATAGTGTCCGGGTCTTCCACAATTGCAGCAATTTCTCTCTCGACTAGAAGATCATTTGTCATTGTAGGACCTTGACTTGGAACTTCTCTCTTTGCTTATACTCTTGTAGAACTTGTTGAAGTTCTTCACCATTAGGCTCAATTCTTCATTGAAGGTTTGTTTCTCACTTGATGATGTGAGAGCTTCACATGAGGCTTTGTAAGCACCACTTGACTTGTTATGGAGCTCCTCCTTATCCTTGAGTGACATCTCATGAGCAACAATTCTTCCAATGACTTCCATTGGCTTGAGATCTTTGTAATTGGGCATCGTTTGAATCAATGTACATACGGTATCATATTTTCCATCCAAAGCTCTTAGGATCTTCTTGATGATGAATTTGTTAGTCATCCCTTCACTTCCTAAGCCGGCGATCTCGTTTGTGACAAGAGCAAGCCTAGAGTACATTTTAGCGACACCTTCACCATCCTTCATTTTGAACTTGTCAAGCTGAGTTTGAAGCACATCCAACTTGGATTCCTTGACGGAGTCGGTACCTTCGTGCATATCAATCAAACTATCCCAAATTTCCTTTGCATTCTCAAGACGGCTGATTTTGTTGAATTCTTCGGGGCACAATCCATTAAAGAGGATATCACAAGCTTGAGCATTGTATTGCAGCATCTTCAACTCTTCTGTGGTGGCTTCACGATTCGGTTCTCTCCCATCAAACAATTCACCTTGCAAGCCAATACACAAATAGCCCGTACGGCGGGGTTATGTCAAAGAATATGCATTTTCATCTTATGCTTCCAACTAGCAAAATTAGTACCATCAAAGTAAGGACCTCTACGGTGGTAGTTTCCCTCGCTAGACGCCACACTCTCCTAGGTTGTGAAACCAAGGCTATGACTTCCAAAAGCTATGAAAATCAAGGCAAATGGAGAGCAAAGCTCTGATAGCACTTGTAGGATCAAAAGTATGTCTAGAGGGGGGTGATTAGACTACTTGACCAAATAAAAACTTATCATTTTCCCAATTTTAGTTCTTGCCAGATTTTAGCAACTTTGGACAAGTCAAGCAATCTTAACACAATTCAAGCAAGCATGCAAAGAGTATATGAGCAGCGGAAACTAAAGCATGCAAATTGCAAGAATGTAAAGGGAAGGGTTTGGAGGATTCAAACACAATAGGAGACACAGATGTTTTTGTTGTGGTTCTGATAGCTGGTGCTATCGTACATCCACGTTGATGGAGACTTCAACCCACGAAGGGCAACGGTTGCGCGAGTCCACGGAGGGCTCCACCCACGAAGGGTCCACTAAGAAGCAACCTTGTCTATCCCACCATGGCCGTCGCCCACGAAGGACTTGCCTCACTAGCGGTAGATCTTCATGAAGTAGGCGATCTCCTTGCCCTTGCAAACTCCTTGGTTCAACTCCACAATCTTGTCGGAGGCTCCCAAGTGACACCTAGCCAATCTAGGAGAAACCACTCTCCAAGAAGTAACAAATGGTGTGTTGATGATGAACTCCTTGCTCTTGTGCTTCAAATGACAGTCTCCCCAACACTCAACTCTCTCTCACAGGATATGGATTTGGTGGAAAGAAGATTTGACTGGAAAGCAACTTGGGGAAGGCTAGAGATCAAGATTAATATGGTAAGAATGGAATATCTTGGCCTCAACACAAGTGTAGGTGGTTCTCTCTCAGAACAAGTAAGTTGGAAGTGTAGGTTTGTTCTGATGGCTCTCTCTACGAATGAAGAGGTGGTGGAGGGGTATATATAGACTCCACACAAAATCTAACCGTTACACAACTTTCCAATCTCGGTGGGACCGAATTGTTAAACTCGGTCAGACCGATTTAGCAAAGCTAGTGACCGTTAGGGTTTTTGGTGGGACCGACATGCAACTCGGTAGGACTGATATAATTAGGGTTAGGGCATAACCAATTAGGGTTTGTGGCAGTGGCTATGACATTTGAAACTCGGTGGCGTCGGATAGAAAGAATCGGTGGGGCCAAGTTTGACTTTTGGTTTAGGTCATATGTGGATGTGAGAAACTAGTTGAGGGTTTTGGAGCATATTACTAAGCATTTTGAGCAAGAGCCTCATTAAGCAACACCTCATCCCTCCTTGATAGTATTGGCTTTTCGTATAGACTCAATGTGATCTTGGGTCACTAAAATAGAAAATGTAGAGTCTTGAGCTTTGAGCTTGAGCCAATCCTTTGTCCTTAGCATTTTGAGGGGTCCACTTTTCTCATCCATGCCATGCCAATCATTGAGCTTTCCTGAGATATTAATCTTGAAATAGCATTAGCTCAATGAGCTATATGTTGTTAGGAATTACCAAAACCACCTAGTGATAGTTGCACTTGCACCTTCTGATGTTGTGTGAGTAGTTTACCACAGACCTACGGGTCCATAGCTAGTAGCTAGATGGCTTCTTCTCTCGCTCTCTCTTTGATCTTCAATACAATCTTCTCCTCGATGTTCTTGGAGATCTATTCGATGCAATGACTTTTTACGATGTGTTTGTTGGGATCAAATGAATTGTGAGTTTATGATCAGATTTATCCATGAATATTATTTGAGTTTTCTCTAATCTATTTTATGCATGTTTTTTGGGATCCAATGAATTTTGAGTTTATGATCAAAAGGAAATCTCAACGCAGCTGACAGGTAGCAAGCCCCCTTACCACGTCAACCCCGAGAAGACAAAAAGAAATCCAAAGGCAAGTGCAACACCTCCTCGGCAACGTGTATGTACACAAGAGCCTTAGTCCTTGTGCGGTTTCAGTTATCCTTGTACCTAATAAAGATGGAAGTTGGTGTATGTGTTTCGATTGTCGATCCATAAGTGATATCACTGTTACGGGGGTGAGGGTATGTACCAGTAGATATGTGTTTGATCTCTCTCTCTCGTGTTCTTGATTCGGAACGATCTTGATGTATCGCAAGCTTTGCTATTATAGTTGGATCTTATGATGTTTCTCCCCCTCTACTCTCTTGTGATGAATTGAGTTTTCCCTTTGAAATTATCTTATTGGATTGATTCTTTAAGGATTTGAGAACACTTGATGTATGTCTTGCATGTGCTTATTTGCGGTGACAATGGGATATCATGTGATCCACTTGATGTATGTTTTGGTGATCAACTTGCGAGTTTTTTGACCTCGTGAACTTATGCATAGGGGTTGGCACACGTTTTCATCTTGGCTCTCTGGTAGAAACTTTGGGCACTCTTTGAAGTTCTTTGTATTGGTTGAATAGATGAATATGAGATTGTGTGATGCATATCGTATAATCATACCCACGGATACTTGAGGTGAGATTGGAGTATCTAGGTGACATTAGGGTTTTGGTTGATTTGTGTCTTAAGGTGTTATTCTAGTACGAACTCTACAATAGATTGAACGGAAAGAATACCTTCGTATTATTTTACTACGGACTCTTGAATAGATCGATCAGAAAGGATAACTTTGAGGTGGTTTCATAACCTACAATAATCTATTCATTTGTTATCCGCTATTAGTGACTTTGGAGTGACTCTTTGTTGCATGTTGAGGGATTTTTATATGATCCAATTATGTTATTATTGTTGAGAGAACTTGCACTAGTGAAAGTATAAACCCTAGGCCTTGTTTCCAAGCATCGCAATACCGTTTTCGCTCTCTTTTATCATTAGTTACCTTGATTTTTTATATTTTCAAATTACAAAAACCTGTATCTACTATCCATATTGCACTTGTATCACCATCTCTTCGCCGAACTAGTGCACATATACAATTTACCATTGCATTGGGTGTGTTGGGGGCACAAGAGACTCTTTGTTATTTGGTTGCAGGGTTGTTTGAGAGACCATGTTCATCCTATGCCTCCCACGGATTGATAAACCTTAGGTCATCCACTTGAGGGAAATTTTCTACTGTCCTACAAACCTCTGCACTTGGAGGCCCAACAACGTCTACAAGAATAAGGTTGTGTAGTAGACATCAAGCTCTTTTCTGGCACCGTTGCCGGGGAGGTTAGCGCTTGAAGGTATATCTTTATATCTTGCAATCAAATCTTTTTGTTTCATTTTTTATCACTAATTTAGTCTATAAAAGAAAACTAAAAAATGGAATTAAGGGTACCTCATATGCTTCATCTTTTTAATATCTTTCATGAAAATAAGGATTCTGATAATTGTGCCAAAGTGTTAGAAGAAGAATGCATTAGAATGTTTGGCACTAAATATTTGAATGATGAGCATGATTGCAATGTTGTTAGTATGAATTCCTTGAATATCCCTGGTACTAATGATGATTGCACTAGTCATGATGAAAATGTCTCTTATAAGCATGCAATTTTTGTGGAGTGCATAGAGTTTGCAAGTACACACCAAATAGGGAAGATAGATTTTGAAAGAAGCATAAGTATTTAGAAACTAAATGTTTGCAAGAAAGGCTAGATGTTTGTGCTGAAAATTTAAATTTTCTTAGCCATCCTTGTGAAGTTTGCAATGAACGTGGTCATTTAAATATCCAATGCAAATTGTTTCATTATCGAATCGTGTCCAAAAATGGTGATGACTTGATTTCCCTTGCGCATCATAATGAACTTAGTTTGCTTCTGGGTTATGAAGAAATGAAACGTATAACTAAGGATATTCCAGAATTTGCCCTTGATAAAGTTCTTGATTTTGATCTAGAGGAAATTTATATGTATTGTGAGGTGAATTGCATTGAAAATTCTTATATTGCCAATTACATAAAGACAAGAAAACAAATAGAAGATGAAGAGAATACTAATGAAAGGAAAGAGACTTCCCAATATCCTCCTATTATTTCTTATGATGAATCAGGTAACGAGGAAGAGCTTTCTATCCAACGAATCTCATTAATAAGGAGCTCTAAAAAGAGGGTTAAACCACACATGATGCGAAGAAGCAAAAGAAAAGACGTAGAAGCAAAGGTAAAAAGGTATCCCTCCCAAATGATGTTGCTCCTATTACTCATTGTGATGATGATAATTGCTATACTATTGGTGCTATCCATACTATTAATGATGAGAGTGATTATGCTTATGATATGAAAAGGCCCAAGCTTGGGGATGCTATGTTTGATGAGAATGAAATGTTTGAGAACTTATTTGCTGCAATTAATGTTTGTCCCAAGCTTGGGGATGCTACGTTTCATGAACATGATATATTTAACCTCCCAAGTTTTGATATGCAAATTTATTATGATGATAGCATGCCTCCTATTTATGATGATTATATTGACGAAAGTGGGTTTGGAAGAGTGTCAACTTTAGCAAGTGATGATCCCACTATTTTGGAGGATGTTGAATCATATTGTGATAATTGTTAAATAGGATTTGTAGAGGTCATGACTTTATTTATTAATGATTCCACTGTCTTGGAAGAGGTTTCAATTGATTATGATGAGAACAAAGTTACTACTTATGATGATTATTGTGATGACACTTATGCAATAAAAAGTAGTGATGATTATATTTATAAAACTTGTCATGATTATGATTACCCTCTTTCTGAACATTACTCTTTTAATGTGGAAACAATTTATAGTATTTGAGTTTCTTATGATACTCCCACTATTCCGAATGAGAAGAAGTTTTCTTATGAGGAGAATAGTAAATTTTTATGCTTGTAGATCATGAAAAGAATGCTTTATGTGATGGTTATATTGTTGAATTCATTCATGATTCTACTGAAAATTATTATGAGGGAGGAATATATGCTTGTAGGGATTGCAATAATATCAAGTTTCCTCTCTATGTGCATAAAGTTTTAAAGTTATGCTTGCTTTGCCTTCCTATGCTAGTTGATTATTGTTCCCATAAGTTGTTTGTTCACAAAATCCCTATGCATAGGAAGTGGGTTATACTTAAATGTGCTAGTCATATTCCTCATGATGCTCTCTTTATGTTTCAATTCTTATCTTTTATGTGAGCATCATTGAAATCATCATGCCTAGCTAGGGGCGTTAAACGATAGCGCTTGTTGGGAGACAACCCAATTTTATTTTTGTTCCTTGATCTTTGTTCCTTGATCTTTGTTCCTGTTTAGTAATAAATAATTCATCTAGCCTCTGTTTAGATGTGGTTTTATGTTTTAATTAGTGTCTGTGCCAAGTAGAACCTTTGGGAAGACTTGGGTGAAGTCTTTGCGATCTTGCTGTAAAAACAGAAACTTTTGCGCTCACGAGATGATTAATAGACAAATTCCTTAGGTCCACCAATTTATTTCAGAATTTTTGGAATGACATGAGTATTCAAAACCTCCAGATTGCTACAGACTGTTCTATTTTTGATAGATTCTGTTTTTCGTGTGTTGTTTGCTTATTTTGATGAATCTATGAGTAGTATCAAAGGGTATGAACCAAAAAGAAGTTGGAATACAGTAGATATTACACCAATATAAATTTAGAATGGGTTCACAACAGTACCAAAAGTGGTGATTTATTTTCTTATACTAACGGAGCTTACAAGTTTACTGTTAAGTTTTGTGTTGTGAAGTTTTCATGTTTTGGGTAAAGATTCGATGGACTATGGAATAAGGAGTGGCAAGAGCCTCAGCTTGGGTATGCCCAAGGAACCCTGAGATAATATTCAAGGACAACCAAGAGCCTAAGCTTGGGGATGCCCCGGATGGCATCCCCTCTTTCGTCTTCGTTCATCGGTAACGTTACTTGGAGCTATATTTTTATTCACCACATGATATGTGTTTTGCTTGGAGCATCATTTTATTTTATTTTCCTTTTCTTGTTGTTTGAATAAAATACCAAGATTTGAAATTCTTAAATGTTGGAGAGTCTTCACATAGTTGCATAATTATTCGACTACTCATTGATCTTCACTTATATCTTTTGGAGTAGTTTGTCATTTGCTCTAGTGCTTTACTTATATCTTTTTAGAGCACGGCGGTGGTTTTATTTTTAAGAAATAGATGGACTCTCATGCTTCACTTATATTATTTTGAGAGTCTTTAGAACAGCATGGTAAATTTCTTGGTTTATAAAATTAGTCCTAATATGATGGGCATTCAAGATGGGTATAATAAAAACTTTCATATAAGTGCATTGAATAGTGTGAGAAGTTTGATACCTAATAATTGTTTTGAGATATGAAGATGGTAATATTAGAGTCGTGCTAGTTGAGTAATTGTGAATTTGAGAAATACTCGTGTTGAGGTTTGCAAGTCCCGTAGCATGCACGTATGGTAACCGTTCTGTGACAAATTCGAAGCATGAGGTGTTTCTTTGATTGCCTTCCTTATGAGTGGCGGTCGGGGACGAGTGATGGTCTTTTCCTACCAATCTATCCCCCTAGGAGCATGCGCGTAGTGCTTGGTTTTTGATGACTTGTAGATTTTTGCAATAAGTATGTGAGTTCTTTATGACTAATGTTGATTCCATGGATTATATGCACTCTCACCCTTCCATCATTGCTAGCCTCTTCGGTACCGTGCATTGCCCTTTCTCACCTCGAGAGTTGGTGCAAACTTCGCCGATGCATCCAAACTCCGTGATATGATACGCTCTGTCACACATAAACCTCCTTATATCTTCCTCAAAACAGTCACCATACCTACCTATTATGGCATTTTCATAGCCATTCCGAGATATATTGCCATGCAACTTTCCACCGTTCCGTTTATTATGACACACTTCATCATTGTCATATTGCCTTGCATGATCATGTAGTTCATATCATCTTTGTGGCAGAGCCACCATGCATAATTTCATACATGTCACTCTTGATTCATTGCCCATCCCAGTACACCGCTGGAGGCATTCATATACAGTCATACTTTGTTCTAGTTCCGAGTTGTAATCTTTGAGTTGTAAATAAATAGAAGTGTGATGATCATCATTAATAGAGCATTGTCCCAAAAAAAAGAAAAAAAGGCCAAATAAAAAATAAAAAAAGAAAGGCCAAATAAAAAGGAAAAAATTATAAAATAAGAAAGGACAATGCTACTATCCTTTTTCCACACTTGTGCTTCAAAGTAGCACCATGATCTTCATGATAGAGAGTCTCTTATATTGTCACTTTCATATAATAGTGGGAATTTTTCATTATATAACTTGGCTTGTATATTCCAACAATGGGCTTCCTCAAATGCCCTAGGTCTTCGTGAGCAACCAAGTTGGATGCACACCCACTTAGTTTCTTTTGTTGAGCTTTCATACATTTATAGCTCTAGTGCATCCGTTGCATGGCAATCCCTACTCCTCGCATTGACATCAATTTATGGGCATCTCCATAGCCCGTTAATTAACCGCGTAAATGTGAGACTTTCTCCTTTTTTGTCTTCTCCACATAACCCCCATCATTATACTCTATTCCACTGTCGGTGTACTAGAATAGGGCTACCCTAGTACCCCGAACTTGTGCACGGGCAGTTGCAGCACCCCGCGGCAAGGCTTGCCGGGCGAGCGCCAAGATCCTCCATGGTTCCCTTGGAGCCATTCAAGAACAAAGTATTTAAGCTCAGGAGACAAGGCCCTGGCAAGAGGAGCTTGCCGGGAAGGCCCACCAAGGCACTCCAAGGAACTTGCCGCGATGCGCCACGCGCTCCGGCAAGGCAACAAGGCCCCGGCAAGAGGAGCTTGCCGGGAAGACCAACCAAGGTACCTCGAAGCCCGGTGAGCGACAAGCCTTCGGACCCGACAAGATAACAGCAGCGGCAAGGCGCTTGCCGCGAAAGGCGGCCACTCTGTGCCCACGCTCCAGCGCATCCACCAACGTGTCGCTCTGGGGGCCTCCCCAGGCGCGCGTGGCGGGAGGCTGTGCAGCCGGCGGTGCGCAGTGGCATGCGAAGCTGAAAAGATCGCCATCATGGCGAACGGTGGCGCCCCTAACGGTCCTTTTCTGCACTGTTCGGGCGACTCAGACGGGCACTTAATGCCCTTGTCCCCTGCCATCAGGGTTAGGTAGGGTGTACTGTAACTGTACCAACCACCTCACTTTTTACATTTGTACCCTTCTCTGCGTTGCCACCTGTCGGTGACCCCTTTAGCGTATAAAAGGAGGCCCATGCGCAACGTAGAGGGGGTTCGGTTCGATTCACTCGAAGCCAGAAAGCACTATGCTCTCGCAAGCAAGAACACAAGATAATAGAACCAGACAAGCAGCAGTAGGAGTGTTATCTCTCCGGAGAGCTCCGAAGCTGGGTAAACTGCTCGTGTGCCTCGCCTCGATCTGCTCTTCGTGCGATCTCCGCCCCCCGCCGAACCGAAAAGGGGCCCGGTCCGGCGGCCCCATAGGTGTTCGTGGATCAGTCTCCCCCCACATCTTTGGCGCGCCAGGGGAACCAGGCGATCTGCCGTACGCGGTAGGTTGCCCTGCGTTCACTCGTGAGCTGCGGCAACTCCAGTGGCCCAGCACAAAGAACTTCAAGCCAGACGTACCGGAGAAGTACGACGGCAAGACGCATCCGTCGGAGTTCCTCGGCATCTACACCATTGCGGTGCAGGTTGCCGGGGGACGGGACGACAAGATCCTTGCCAACTACTTCCCGCTGGTGCTCAAGCCCAACGTCAGGTCCTGGCTCATGCACTTGCCAGACAACTCCATATCCTCTTGGGCTGATCTGTGCCATCAGTTTGTCGGCGCCTTCACAGGCGGACACAAGCCTCATGGACAGGAGAGTGATCTTCATCTGCTCGCCCAGAAGGAAGGAGAGCCCCTGTGCAAGTACATTCAGAGATTCAGCAGTGTGCAGCACAACATCCCAGACGTCCACCCTGCCGCGGTGATCAGCGTGTTCCATCAGAATGTGCGAAACCGCAGGATGCGGGAGGAAATGGCGATGTGCAAGATCGGGGACGTCAGTGAGTTATATGCACTGGCCGACAAGTGTGCACGTGCTGAGGAAGGGAGGAGACTCCTCAGAGAGAATGTAGGAGCGGGAGGATCTGACAGTGAAGATGCTGCCCCGGCAAGGAAAAACCGGCGGCGGAACAACAGAAGGAGGAAAGGCAAAGAGGTGCTAGTTGTTGAGCAGTCCGGCAACGGTGGTGGCGCCAAGGAAACCAAAGCTGGTGACTCCGGCAAGGAGGTTGCCGCGGAGGTGGCGGTCGCCGACAAGCAGGACGGCACCAACAAGCAGTATTGCAAGATCCACCGCACCAAGGGCCATGATCTCCAGAACTGTAAGAAAGTCAAGCAGCTTGTTGAGCAACAGAAAGCTGAATACGAGCGGCGCGACAAGGAGAAGGCCCAGGAAGGTGCTGGGGGATCCGGCAAGAAACGTCCCGGCCAAGGAGGAGGCCGCGGCAAGGCCAAGCAGCGGCAAGGAGACAGACCTCCTCGCGGCCGCGATAAGGATGAAGATGACGACGACGATGAAGACGTGGATGATGAGGAGACTGATGAGCAGGAGTTCCAGAAAGCCACAGAGGTCCTGTGCGTTGACGGTGGTGCTTCTCTGCACACCTCGCACCGCCAGCTCAAGCAGTGGGTGTGGGAAGTTAATGCAGTAGAACCGCCCGTCGAGTCACGCAAGCCTCTGAAATGGTCCAGCACGCCTATCATCTTTGATATTGAGGACCACCCTGATCGCATAACTGCGGTCGGGTGCTTGCCGATGTTGGTTTCACCAACAATCCGCAACCTCAAGGTCACTAAGATGCTAGTTGACGGCGGGGCCGGCTTGAACCTGATCTCCTCCGTGGTGCTTCAGAAACTCCAGATCCCTGACAGCGAGCTCGAAGAGACCGGTACATTTCAAGGAATCAACCCGGGAAGGAGCAAGCCGAAGGGAAAGATCACGTTGCCGGTAACATTTGGCAGCAAGCTGAACTTCAGGACTGAGAGGGTCACATTTGATGTTGCCGACTTTCCATTACCTTACAATGGAATCCTTGGCCGTCCGGCACTCGCCAAGTTCATGGCAGCCTCTCACTATGCGTACAACGTACTGAAAATGCCAGGCCCG
Organism: Triticum aestivum; assembly: GCF_018294505.1. Taxonomy (NCBI): domain Eukaryota; kingdom Viridiplantae; phylum Streptophyta; class Magnoliopsida; order Poales; family Poaceae; genus Triticum; species Triticum aestivum. Next base: position 274,346,695 of record NC_057812.1, read on the forward strand.
ATAAGTGTCATCTCTGTCCCTGGCGACAAGAAGGATGCCCTTATCTGTGCCGACAAGATCTACCGGGAAGCAGCTGCCGCAGCAGAACGCAAGACACTTGCCGCTGAAGCTCCCGGGGGGAAGAAGAAGACCAAGTCCGGCAAGAGCTCTGATGCCCACTCCGGCAAGCGCACCTCTTCGGAGTGCTGCGCTACCGTCTAGGACGCGCCATCGAGCTCCACCGGCAAGTGTAGGAAGGCAATGGCAGCTCCACCTGAGACCAAGAAGGTGTCTGCCAAGGAGGACGGCACTGGTGGTACCTTCACCATCAGCGCCACTCTTGACCCCAAATAGGAAAGTGCGCTCGTTGCTTTCCTGCGGGCGAATGTCGACGTGTTTGCGTGGCAACCATCTGATATCCCCGGTGTTCCCAGGAAAGTAATTGAGCACCACCTTGTTGTCTGTCCTCATGCGCGGCCCGTCAAGCAGAGAGTCAGGAAGCAGGCAGTGGAGCGCCAAGAATTCATCGCAGAAGAAATCAAGAAGTTGGAAGCAGCAGGCCTTGTCAGAGGAGTGCTCCATCCCACGTGGTTGGCCAATCCCGTTGTCGTGCGCAAGGCTAACGGGAAATGGAGACTTTGTATTGACTTCACTGATGTTAATAAAGCTTGTCCCAAAGACCCATTTCCCTTGCCGCGCATTGACCAGATTGTTGACTCCACAACCGGATGTGATTTGCTTTCATTTCTTGATGCATACTCAGGATACCATCAGATCTTCATGGCAGAAGAGGATGAAGAGAAAACCGCATTTATCACCCCGTGTGGCACGTACTGCTTCGTACGAATGCCTTTCGGTTTGAAGAATGCTGGTTCAACATTCGCAAGGGTAGTCCACCACGCCTTTGAACCGCAGATGCACAGAAATGTGGAAGCCTACATGGATGACATAGTGGTCAAGAGCAAGAGCAAGGCGACCCTGATTCAAGATTTAGACGAGACATTTGCAAATCTGCGCAAGATTAACCTCAAGCTTAACCCCGAGAAGTGCGTGTTTGGAGTCCCTTCCGGCAAGCTTCTCGGGTTCTTCGTGTCTCAGCGGGGAATTGAAGCCAATCCCGACAAGATCAAGGCCATTGAGCAGATCGAAGCACCAAAGCGTGTCAAGGATGTACAAAGGCTTGCCGGTTGCGTGGCTTCTCTCAGCAGGTTTATCTCTAGATCTGCTGAGCGCGCCCTGCCATTTTTCAAAATTTTGAAAAAGGCAGGTCCAATGAAATGGACTCCGGAGGCGGAGGCTGCGCTGCAGGACTTGAAGAGATACCTGTCCTCCACTCCAACACTTGTCGCACCTAAGCCGCAAGAGAAGTTGCTGCTGTATATAGCGGCAACCAATCAAGTGGTTAGTGTTGCGTTAGTGGCGGAGAGGGAGGCAGATGATGAGCCAGCAACCACGGCAGATGCATCCAGCGACAAGCAGGGGGCTTCGCCGACAAGCTCTAGTCCCGACAAAGATGGATCTGCGCAGGAGCATGATAAGATGCAGAAGAGAATGGTGCAACGTCCAGTTTACTTTGTCAGTTCCCTTCTACAGGGGGCTAGATCAAGGTACTCTGGTGTGCAGAAGTTGCTTTTTGGCCTCCCCATGGCCTCGAGAAAGCTGCGCCATTACTTCCAAGCACATGAGATCACAATCGTCACTCGCTTTCCGCTGAAAAGGATACTGCAAAATCCAGATGCGATAGGCAGGATTGTCGAGTGGGCACTGGAACTGTCAAGCTTTGGCCTCAAGTTTGAGAGCACTTCAACTATCCAAAGCAGAGCATTGGCAGAGTTCATAGCAGAATGGACGCCAACCCCAGATGAAGAAATTCTAGAGACGAGCATCCCTGTCAAAGAAGCAAGCAAAGAGTGGCTGATGTACTTTGATGGTGCCTTCTCGCTGGAAGGCGCCGGTGCGGGCGTGCTGCTTGTCGCGCCCACCGGAGAGCACCTCAAGTACGTAGTCCAGATGCACTTTCCCAAGGAGCAAGCAACCAACAATACTGCAGAGTATGAAGGATTGCTTGTCGGTCTCAGAATCGCAGCAGACCTTGGGATCAAGAAGCTCATTGTCAGGGGTGACTCACAGCTTGTCGTCCGCCAAGTGAACAAGAACTACCAGAGTCCATTGATGGAAGCATATGTTGATGAAGTGAGGAAGCTAGAAGAGCACTTTGACGGCCTACAGATGGAGCATATCCCAAGAGCTCAGAATGACATTGTTGATGGCCTGTCAAAGTGCGCCGCACTAAAGTTACCTGTGGAACCAGGGATCTTTGTGCTCAAGTTGACTCAACCATCCGTAACACCATCAACTGGACAAAGCAAGAAGAGGAAGTTGGTTTCTGGTGACTACTTTCCGGCAGAGCTCCCTGAAGCCGCCGCCAAGAAAGTCCCCAAGATCAACACCAAGGATGCTGAGGGGCAGTCTGCTCCGGCAAGCCTTATGGTTTGTTCCTTGAAGCAGACACTCCCGACAAGTTTCGCTCCGGCAAGCTTGCCAGGGAACATCAAGCTCCGGCAGGGCCACAAGTCCTTGCCGTACAAGCGGATGTTCCCGCAGCAACAGATGTGCCTTTAGTCCTTGTTGTCGAGCCACAAGCTCCAGCATGGGCACAACAGATTGTCCATTTCCTTCAGACAGGAGAACTTCCCGAAGAGCAAAAAGAAGCGGAAAAAGTAGCCCGGCAGTCAAGTATGTACCAGTTTGTCGATAGCATACTGTACAGAAGAAGACTCAACGGTGTGAAATTGAAGTGTATTTGCCGGGAAGATGGGCAAAAGCTGTTGGCAGAGATACATGGAGGCACATGTGGCCACCACATTGGCGCAAGAGCACTTGTTGGCAAAGCTTTCCGGCAAGGTTTCTTTTGGCCGACAACCCTCCAGGATGCAACTGCACAAGTAACCAAGTGTGAAGCGTGCCAGTTCCACTCCAAACAGATACACCAGCCAGCTCAAGCTCTCCAGACGATCCCTTTATCCTGGCCATTTTTGGTCTGGGGGCTCGATATCCTCGGTCCCTTCCCCCGAGATGTCGGGGGCTTTGAGTACTTGTATGTTGCAATCGACAAGTTCACAAAGTGGCCGGAAGTGCAGCCAGTGAGGAAGGTAACAGCACAGTCAGCAGTCAAGTTCTTCAGGTCGATTGTTTGCCGTTTCGGGATCCCTAACAGGATCATCACCGACAACGGCACACAATTCACGAGCCGCACCTTCATGCAGTACGTCCAAGACCTTGGCGCCAAGGTCTGATTTGCTTCTGTTGCTCATCCGAGAAGCAACGGTCAAGCAGAGAGGGCAAATGCTAAAGTGCTGCACGGGCTCAAGACCAGAACTTTCGACAGGCTGCGCAAGTGCGGAAGAAACTGGATCGAGGAGCTGCCGATGGTTCTTTCGTCGATCAAAACGACGCCAAATCAAGCCACTGGCCAGACACCTTTTGCTCTAGTCTATAGAGCAGAGGCAGTTCTCCCCATGGAACTCGTATACGGATCACCTCGAGTGCTCGCTTATGATGAGCTTGAGCAAGAACAGTTGCGACAAGACGACGCGCTGCTCCTTGAGGAAGATCGTCTTCAGGCTGCTGTACGAGCTGCTCGATACCAGCAAGCTTTGCGCCGCTACCATAGACGCAAAGTTAAGGCCAGAAGCTTCGAGGAAGGCGACCTTGTTCTTCGGCCCGTTCAGTCCGCCAAGAATTCCAACAAGTTGACGCCGAAGTGGGAAGGCCCTTATCGGGTGAAATGAGTCACAAGGCCCGGCGCTGTCCGCCTTGAGACCGAAGATGGCATTCCGGTGAGCAACTCCTGGAACATAGAACATATTCGTAAGTTTTTCCCGTAGGGCACGGTTGCCGGAACCCGTTCCGGCAACCTCCTTTTGTACAAGTCTTGCCGTTGTTGCATGTAATCCTTTGTACAAAGCCGGGCGCAGATCCCGTGCATAAGTAAAACCCCATGTGCTCAGCACAACTTGTCCATTTCATGCATTAGTTTCTTTCTTGCATGCGTTATCTGACACTTTGTGCAGCACCTACATCCGGTAAGCAATAACGAGCCGAAGGGCTCCATATTATTATTTTCTCTTCTTTCTTCTTTTTCAACAAAGGAAAAGAAGGTTCCCTCGCGCACAAGTTTGTCGGGGGGGGGGGAGGAGAAGATTGTGGTATGGACCAGGCGTCATTCAAGCAAAGTTTTGCCTTGCCGGGAAGCAAGCGACAGAAAAGCTAAGTTGCCAAAGTTTGAGCAATCACTTTTTAAATTTTTGAGTTATCTTCCTCGAACGACCCTGCTTTGTATGGAAAACCTGTGCGCGGGGGAACCAACTCGTGGCTAGTTGCGCCCTTACTTTGTTTCGAGTCTGCTCAACAACTTAAGTGTGCTGCATCTAGTCGCGACAAGGTTTCTTGTCAGAAGCAGCACCGCCAGCAGGCTACTGAAGTTCCGCACTCAGTGCTCGCGGCTCGGGCGCCTGCGCCGACAAGTTCCCTAGAAGCGTAGGGTAAAAATATACAAAGGAAAGAATCTAGTAGAGGAAATAACATAGCAATTGATAACAGAAATAAAGTTATATTACAAGATAACTTGTGGCAGCTCTAACAGACTGTTTGCATAACATGATTAGCAGCGACAAGGGAAAAGAAGAAATGGGCGGCCTAGTCTACGCGTCCGCCCTCGACCCTCTTGATTTCGCTCACCTTGTCCACAATGGGTGCGACAAGGGCCTTGAGTGCGTCCCGATCGGCATATGGCGGCAAGGACCTGAGGACGTTGGTGAAGCTGAGGCCTGGATTGCGGAAGGCCACCTTCATCAGCACCTTCTGAAGAACCCCGGCGCAGATTTTGCGCGACTCGTCGGCCAGCTGCTTTGGGATCCTTTCCCGGAGCCGCTGGAGTGCCGTCGCCACGCCCTTGAAGAACAGGCTGAGCTTGGCGCTGGGTTGGAGATTCTCGTCGGAAGGATACCCAAAGTCCTCCATCCCCAGCTGCGCCAACTCCTCGTTGATGACTGCGGCAATGTTCACTAGACCCTTGGTCCAGTGCTCCACAGTGTCTCTGAACGAGTTCTGGGTAACTGCAATGCTCTCCAGCAGCGCCGCGTCAGCCTTGACCTTCTCCGACAAGGTCTTCTCCCGCTCCTTGGCGGCCTCCAGCGTCTGCGTCAGCGTGGCCAGCTTCAGCTCCAGGTCTGCATTGGAATCCTTGGCGGCGCTGAGCTCCTTGCCCCTCTTAGCGAGAAGACCTTGCAGCTCACCATGGGCGGCAGCATCCTTCTCGCGCTCACGCTTGAGCGCGGCAAGCTCCTCGCCGCTCTTCCCAATGTTGGCCTCCAGCTGCGCCACCTTCTCCTCCAGCTCTTTCTTGGCGGCCTCTGCGATCGCGGCAGCATCCTTTGCTTCCTTGAGCGCCCCGCCAAGTGCTTGCTCGCGCTCGGCGAGCTCCTCCTCGTAGCTGTCGAGGTTGGCCTTCCGCTGCACCAGTTCACCTTCTCGCGCGGACTGCTTCTCGGTGGCCAGCCTTTGCTCCTCCTCAGCTTCGGCCTTCTCGAGAAGGAAGGCCGTGCGCTCCTCGTCGAGTCGCTCCCGCTCCTGTGCCAGAGACCGGAGAGCTTCTTGATTTTGGCCCCGGAGCTCCTTCGCGCGCTTCTCCATGTCCACTCCCGCCTTCGCGACAAGCGCTTCCCGGGAAGCCAGCTTGGCTTGCCGGGCGCGGTAGAGTGACAGCAGCTTCCGCAGCAGCTGCTCCTCCTCAGGCTCGCCACTGCTGTTGCTGGGCGTGTCGACCAACGACAGTCCAGCAGAGGCGAGCACCTCCCCGTCGAAAGTTTCCCCCTCGACTGGTGCCCTGGAGCTCGACGCCCAGGGTAGCTTGATGAAGATGTCGTCGCCGGCCTTCAAGTAGGCGCCGGGCTGGGGCTCCTCGGAGCCCGGCTCCGCAGCAGCGGCAGAGGGATCGGCGGTCGGTGCAACGCCTGGCGCTCCTGCAGCCTCAGGGTCGTCAGTGCAATCGCCCGACCCCTCGCCGCCCTCTGCGGCGGCAGCCTTGGCGGCCTCCTCGCCGGCGGTCTCACCAGCACCAGCCCCTTCCTCGCCGGCGCCCTCTGTCTCCATTGGCTCAGCCGCAGATGGGTCTGAAGAACGAAGAAGGGAGGAAAATCAATCAAAAATCCAAGAGAAGAAAATCAGAAGAAGAAGAACCCAAGGGAAAGTTTTTGGACAAGTGAATTACCTGTGCCAAGACCTGCAGTTGCGGTCTCGGCCGCCGCAAGATCAACGGTGCTGCCCCTTGCCGGAGAGTTCTCCCTTGCCCGAGAATGCTCCCTTACCGGGAACCCTTCCCTTGGCGGCGTAGTCGAAGCGGATGGCACTTCGGGACCAGCTTCCGGGCGCTCCTGATGTGGCTGTTCTGCTCCTACACAAATCAACAAGCAAGATATCAACAAAGGAAAAAGCACTCATGCGCGCCCGACAACAGAAAGCTAACTATGAACTTACGCTGGGGGCTGCGCTGGGGGCTGCTTTGAGGAGTGATTGCCGGGTCCGTCAAGGTGGTCTCGGACCCACCTCCTGCTGACATGGTGGGGTCATCCTCGATGACAATCACCGCGGCCTTGGCCCTCTTCGCCGCTCTCTGGGCCAGCGTCCTGAAAAGAAAGGAGTCCAGATTGAAGCAAGTCAGGTACAAGATATAAACAGCAAGATTGAAGAACTACAAGAGCACCAAAGAAGCTTACTCTTCTTCCTCCTCGTCGGAGCTGAGCGCGGAAAGATCAAAGTCCGGCCCTCCTCCGGTGCGGCGAGGCGGAGGAGTAGGATCCCTTGCCCGCTTGGCGGGGGCGGTGGCGGTGGCCCGAGAAGATCCTGCTCCAGTTGCCGCTGCTGCGTGAGGCGCTCCCGCGGCAACATTGCTTGTCGTGGTAGAGCGCGTCGCACGGCTCGGCGGCTGTTGACCCGGCTACCGCCCCGCTGTGTCCCCGGCCCTGCGAAGGCGCCTTCTTGGCGGGGCCGGGGGCTCCGCCTGCGGCAAGCCTTCTGAAGGCTCGGGCTCTTCCTCGCCGGCCTCGCTCGGCTCAGCTTCAGAACCGGCAGGCTCTTCCTCGCCAATGAACTCCGCGCGCTCGGCAAGGTTTGCCACCTCTGCAGCCTCCACCTCTTCCACAGTGAACCCAAACACGCCCGCGGCAGCTGCGGCCGCAACCTCTTCCGCCCTAGTGGCGATACGCTGCAGCTCCTCGTCGGTGGTGTCACGGGTGAGGCTCTTCTGCTCGTCAGCGTGGACCGGCACTTCTTCCAAGCTGTCGAAGAACGCTTGCACGACGTCATCCGCAGGCTCTTGCCAAGTTGGAACGATTCCGTGTGAATCGCACAACGGCATCATAGCGCGGATCCGGTCAAGCGCAGAATTGTTGCATAATGGAACAACGCCCCTCGGCAGCGTGAATGGGTGCTGGGGGTCGCGTTTGAACAACTCCAGGAGCATTGCATCCAGCTCCAGGACGGTGAAGTTGTAGTTGAGGCCCGGCCGCAGCCTCATGATGTCCGCCGAGTTCTTGAACTCCCAGGCGGGCCTCCCCCTCTCCTGCAGGGGGGCGATGCGGCAGCGGAGGAAATGTGCGCCTACAGCGCCTACAGTGAGCCCGGCAAGCCTGAGGCGAACGATCCTAGTAATGGCGATCTTCAGCCTCTCGTCTTCCGGGGCCACGTTGCTCCAGTCATTGCCGCGCACTATTGGAACTTGGCGCACGGCGGTGAAGGGCTACGGATTCTCCTCGACGATCCAGCACCACTCTCCTCTCCACTCATCCCACTTGCTGCGGAGCTCACCCTCCAAGTACGCCTCCTTCTTGCCGACTCTCGAGATCTAGGCAATCCCTCCGGCAAGCGGCTCTCCTCTCTCTACCCGAGGTATGAAGAAGTGGCGGAAAAGGGCAACACTAGGGTGGACTCCAACAAAGTTTTCACACAAATGTGCGAAAACTTCCATGGTCAGAACGGCGTTGGGGGTGAAGTCAAGGAGGCGGAAGCCGTATGTGTTCATGATGTCGCAGAAGAACTCCGAGAAGGGCGGGCAGAGCCCGCAATAGAAGAATAGTGCGAAGAATGGGTACCCGTTTGGAGCCAGCTCCAAGGCAGCGGCCGGGAGTACCCTCGTGCGCGGATGCGCACGCGTCTCCGTCGCCCAAAAGAGGTAGAAGTACTCCCTCAGCTCCTGCACGCCGAGCTGGGGGGAGAAGATCGCCCGCTCCTTCCGCAGTGCCGCGAGCCGCTGCGCCTCGGCCGACTTCACGCCCTTTCCCTTGTCGGCTTTCGGAGCCATGGCGGAGGTGGTGGGGGAGGTCGACGGCGTGGTGATGCTGGTGGCAATGGGGGGCGGAGCGCTGCTCTCTCGGCCTCGAGAAGAAGGGGGGGAGCGGCGGAGGTTCGTGAAGATGGAGTAGTAGCAACCAGCGAGGGGGAACGAACTGCCCCTGTTTCCTCTGCTTATAAAGAGGGACGGGGCGGACGTTTCGCCCTTCCGAATAAAGAACCACCCACGATCTCTCCCATGATGCCGCATTCAACGCGTGCCGTTAGGGGAGGGCGCAGTGGATACGGAGCAAGATTCGGCGTGGCCCAGCCCGCGTGTGCCCGTGCCCTGTCTTGGGCCTGGCCCAACAATGCTCGGCACCGTGTCTGGCCCAGGCCCGGGGGCTCCTGTCGGTGTACTAGAATAGGGGTACCCTAGTACCCCAAACTTGTGCACGGGCAGTTGCAGCACCCCGCGGCAAGGCTTGCCGGGCGAGCGCCAAGATCCTCCGTGGTTCCCTTGGAGCCATTCAAGAACAAAGTATTTAAGCTCAGGAGACAAGGCCCCGGCAAGAGGAGCTTGCCAGGAAGGCCCACCAAGGCACTCCAAGGAACTTGCTGCGATGCGCCACGCGCTCCGGCAAGGCAACAAGGCCCCGGCAAGAGGAGCTTGCCGGGAAGACCAACCAAGGTACCTCGAAGCCCGATGAGCGACAAGCCTCCGGACCCGACAAGATAACAGCAGAGGCAAGGCGCTTGCCGCGAAAGGCGGCCACTCTGTGCCCACGCTCCAGCGCATCCACCAACGTGTCGCTCTGGGGGCCTCCCCAGGCGCGCGTGGCGGGAGGCTGTGCAGCCAACGGTGCGCAGTGGCATGCGAAGCTGACAAGATCGCCATCGTGGCGAACGGTGGCGCCCCTAACGGTCCTTTTCTGCACTGTTCGGGTGACTCAGACGGGCACTTAATGCCCTTGTCCCCTGCCGTCAGGGTTAGGTAGGGTGTACTGTAACTGTACCAACCACCTCACTTTTTACATTTGTACCCTTCTCTGCGTTGCCACCTGTCGGTGACCCTTTTAGCTTATAAAAGGAGACCCATGCGCAACGTAGAGGGGGTTCGGTTCGATTCACTTGAATCCAGAAAGCACTACGCTCTCGCAAGCAAGAACACAAGATAATAGAACCAGACAAGCAGCAGTAGGAGTGTTATCTCTCCGGAGAGCTCCGAAGCTGGGTAAACTGCTCGTGTGACTCGCCTCGATCTGCTCTTCGTGCGATCTCTGCCCCTCGCCGAACCGAAAAGGGGTCCGGTCCGCCGGCCCCATAGGTGTTCGTGGATCAGTCTCCCCCGACATCCACCCATAGTGCTATATCCATGGCTCACGCTCATGTACTGTGTGAAAGTTGAAAAAAGTTTGAGATTACTAAAGTATGAAACAGTTGCTTGGCTTGTCATCGGGGTTGTGCATGATGAGAGCATTCTTGTGTGACGAAGATGAAGCATAGCCAAACTATATGATTTTGTAGGGATGAGCTTTCTTTGGCTATGTTATTTTGAGAAGACATAATTGCTTAGTTAATATGCTTGAAGTATTATTATTTTTATGTCAATATTAAACTTTTGTCTTGAATCTTATGGATCTAAATATTCTTGCCACAATAAAGAGAATTACATGGATAAATATGTTAGGTAGCATTCCACATCACATGCTAGATGAACTAAGTGGTGCCACCATATTCTCTAAAATTGACCTTAAAAGTGGCTATTATCAAATTCGCATGTAAGAGGGCGATGAGTGGAAGATTGTATTTTAAAAATTGGTCTTTTATGAATGGTTAGTCATGCCTTTTGGCTTATCTCCCCAAGTTCCATCATGAGAGTGATGTATTATGTACTTAGACATCTCATAGGCTATTGTGTTGTTTTCTACTTTGATGATATTCTCGTTTTTTAGCAAAACCATGAAGAACAATACCTGATACGTCTCCAACGTATCTATAATTTTTTATTGTTATGTGCTATTATAGTATCAATCTTGGATGTTTTATATGCAATCATATGCAATTTCATATCATTTTTCGGGACTAACCTATTAACCTAGTGCCCGGTGCTAGTTGTTGTTTTTGGCTTTTCAAAAAATCAATATCAAAGAGAGTCCAAATGGAGAAAAAACGTTGGATTAATTTTTTATGGACTAGAAGGGACCCACAAAGGTTCGGGAGAAGACCTCAGGAGTCAGGACCGAGCGACAAGCTCAGGGGGCACCCCCAGGCTTGTGGGCCCCTCATGGCACCTCCTAACCTAATCCCACCTCTATAAATTCTCAAATATTCCCATTATACCAGAGAGCCACCCGAAATACTTTTTCCGTTGCCACGAATTTCTATTCTTCCATGATACATATGGAGGCCTTTTTCGACACTCTACCGGAGGGGGAATTGATCACAGAGGGATTCTACATCATTCTTGCTGCCCTTCAGATGATGCGTGAGTAGTTCACCACATACCTACAGGTCCATAGCTAGTAGCTAGATGGCTTCTTCTCTCTTTGATCTTCAATACAATGTTCTCCTCGATGTTCTTGGAGTTCTATTCAATGTAATCTTCTTTTGCGGTGTATTTATTGGGATCTAATGAATTGTGGGTTTATGATCAGATTATTCATGAATATTAATTGAGCCTTTTCTGAATTATTTTATTCATGATTATTACAGCATTGTATTTCTCTCCGATCTATCCGTTTGGTTTGGCCAACTAGATTTATTTATCTTACAATGGAAGAGGTGCTTTGTGATGTGTTTAATCTTGCGGTGCACCATCGCAGTGACAAAAAGGGAAAGGACACGTATTTGTATTATTGGCATTAAGGATAAAAATATGGGGTTTATTCATATTGCTCTTGGGTTTACTTTGTCTACATTATGTCATCTTGCTTAAGGCATTACTCTATTTTATACTTAATGGATGTGATGCCTATATACATGATCATTTCCTTGAATACCGTCATAACTATGCACTTTTCTATCAATTTTCCAACTGTAATTTGTTCACCCATCGTATGTTATGTGCTTGAGAGAGAAGCCTCTAGTGAAAAGTATGGCCCTGGGACTACTTTTAACATATATAAAAACACAAAAATACCTTGCTTCACTTCTATTTATTTTATTTTGTTTTGCGATTTATCTATTTACCTACCACTATGAGATTTGATCCTTGCAAATAATCGCCGATGGGATTGACAACCCCTTGTTTGCATTGGGTGAAAGTATTTGCTTTTGTGTGTGCAGGTGCTGCTAACGAGGTTCTGTGTGGTTCTCCTACTAGATTGATAACCTTGGTTCTTAACCGAGGGAAATACTTATCTCTACTATACTGCTTCATCCTCTCCTCTTTGAGGAAATCCCCACGTAGCTCACAAGTAGAATGAACCGTCTTAGAGAGGTGTTGCAAGTTCTCAGAAAAGGGCAACTTTATGCGAACATGACGAAGTGCACTTTTGTTGTAGACAAACTCATTTTGTTAGGCTTTGTGGTCTCTTCTAAGGGTGTCAAAGTAGTTGAGTCTAAAATTGATGCTACTAAAACTTGTCCACAACAAATGAACATGAATCAAGTGTGTAGATTCCTTGCACTAGCCGGTTTTATTGCCACTTTGTTAAAGATTTTAGCACCCTATTGCTTCACCTTTGCATGCCTTGAGTAAGAAGAATGTGCCCGTCATATGGGGACCGTCACAAAATGCCGCATTTAATGAGCTTAAAACTTTTCTAACACATGCTCCATTACATGCATTATCAAACTTTCATAATACATTTGAAGTGCATTGTGCCACTAGTGGTAATGGTATAGGTGGCGTGTTGATGCAAGAGAAGCGACCATTGCATGCTTTAGTGAGAAACTATCCAGAGCTCAATTGAATTGCCCCATATATGATGAGGAGTTGTATGCCTTAGTGTGTGTTTTGCATGTCTGGGAACATTACCTTGGACCTTGCAAATTTGTTATTCACACCGATCATGGGACTCTCAAATACCTTAAAGGCCAAACTAAGTTGAATAAATGGCATGTCAAATGGACTGAATCTATAGAATGTTTCCCTTATGTTATCAAGTACATTAAGGGTAAAGAAATTGTAGTGGTGGATGCTCTTTCCCACAAGTACATGTTAGTTACTCAACTTGAATTAAATGTGATTGGTTTTGAACATATCAAAAACTTATATGAGCATGATCCTTCATTTGCAATTCCTTATGCCAAACTAACAATTGTTGGGAACGATACTATATGAAAGATGGGTATCTTATGCGCACTAACAAACTATGCATTCTCGAGTCTTCTTTGTGTTTATTGCTTTTGCAAGAGGCACATGCTGGAGGACCCATGGAACACTTTGGACGCGACAAGACATTTGCAATGCTCTCCAACAAGTACTTTTGGCCCAAGATGTTCTATGATGTGGCACACTACACCAACTGTTGTTCCACATGCCACAAAGCTAAGTCTAAATCTCAATCACATGGATTATACATGCCTCTTACAATTCCCTTTGCACCTTGGGAAGATATAAGCATGGATTTTGTTCTTGTCTTGCCTAAGACTAGAAATGAAAAGACTCAATCTTTGTCATCGTGGATCATTTTTCAAAGATGGCACATTTCATTGCATCCAACCACTACTTGGAAAAGGCCTACCAGTGAAAGGTGCCAAATGGGCTTCAATGGTGGGCTTTGGGCCCAGGCAGGCTTGGATTTAGGCATGCCACTACTAATTTAGGCCTGGATTTATTTCCACCTAGATTTAGGCTCGTCCAAACTGAGTCCCGCCCCTAGTGGCCTGTTACTAGTGGTAGACCCAAATTCAAGCCCGCCACTGATCTCTATACCAGGATCGGCAAAAAATACGCTACCATGGCAGCGTAATTTGCTGTCATACCAGTGTTTTGCAATTCATACAAACATACATATCATCATCAAATATATACATCAAATTTTGACGTTCATACACATAGTCCATAAAATATATATCCAATTCAACATACAAAGTCCCCTAACACATACCAGGATAAAACAGAATAACGATCAAAAATATTGCAGCACCTCAAACACAATTTATTTCATAACAATATAAAATATGCATGGAACTCTAGATTGTCCCCGTCATTGGATGTTACACCCTAGGTTGGTACATTGCCAAACCTAACTAAAGAGAATTAGAAAGCATGTAAGTGCATATAAAGACCATAAAAATAATACAATATAGATGTATATGAACTAGTATGATTAGGAAACCACTATGAGAGCATGGTATCATGAAGAATATGGGTACAACCCCACTAATCTTAAATATCAACACCTAGACATCAAAATAAGTGAACCTACGAAGCATGAACATAGGATATATAGTAAGCCTGATACACTTACACATGTCAACTAGGGATGATGTCAACCATGATAATGTACTCAATGTTGTAACCATAATTTGGCATGACCTGGACAAATAGGGGTAATATTCATCAAGTTTCTAGGCAAAATAGAAGATAGTAGTATGCGGGAAACCATCCAAGAAGACAATGATTTACATAACACATGAACACATTCTCAAGAGATGGTGTAATAATAAGAAAACTACAAAGCTTCGCGGATTATGCAGAAGGAAACAATTCTTTCAGGAGACAACCAAACATTACCAATCAGAAATAAAAGCAAGGGTAAGCAACATATAGCATAGTACAAACCAAACAACAATTTGGTTTTCTGACAAATTAAAACCAACCATCCAAGGACGAAAAAAATGGTGTTTATAATTAGAATAACCATGTACTTGTATGAGCAGTGACATAAGTTGAATTGAACTACTTCAGTGCTATTAAAGTGAACCATAAATCCAAGTTTCCCGAAAGTGTAGTAACATATGTGGGTATAATCAGAATAGCATGTGTAGGGTGTAGTAGACCCAAATCCAATGTATAAAATAAGACCAAAATCCAATCTAAATATAGCTTTGACATGGTTATACTAATTATGAACATGGGAAATTCTTATCTAGCAACAAGGTGGCATTGCATCCTAGAGTGAGCTGAGTCTCAGTTACCCAATAACAAGCACTACTGATAGAATTCACGCCAACTCACTCACCTAATGATCGTGTTACCAAGTCCAGATCCAGCAGCGATTGAATACACTCTAGCTACTCCACCATGAGCCCTGCAGATTGTAGAAAAACACCCCATCACACCCAATCTTCAATTACGCAGTCAACATTGAAACAACCAAATATCTTATAATAGTGAATGGAGGGAGTAGTATATAGTAAATGAGATTTCTGTAAAGTTTCTGTTGCTTGCACTTTAAACTAAGCTCAATTTTTTCAAACAAGTGCAAAGTGGCAGTAGATATTTTGCATCCACGCATACTACCTCAGACCTAAAATGTAAGTCAATTTAGGATTGTATTGGTCAAAAACTTTCTAACACTGGTGCGCGTCGGTGCTATACAAACGGTTTTTAACCCCTTTCCGTGACAGCATTTGGGACCATCACCCAGTGAGTGTGTGCGATAGGGTATCCTTCCCACATGACCCAGAAACCATCGGGGATATGGAGCAGTGATCCAGAGGCCTTCCAAAATGTAATCGTGTGCGATGCAGCACACACTAAATTCTTTCGCACGTGTGGTATCGGTGATTAAGCGTTTCTAATGACGCAGTGAAACCATATGGTCTATCGTAACAAACCATTTGGGAAATAGTATGTAAGGCACACAGGCTAACATATGAACCATGTGCGATTTGTGCCCCATCGCACACAAGTTTTCTGCATAACCCGTCGCCATGCTAGACTCCATCGCACACGTTTGCCAACAATTACCGTATGTGATAATGTTCTATCACAAATGGTTCAGGAGCCCCTTCGCACACATACAGTTGCTGCAGACCGTTTGTGATTTGTTGGGTATCACCGACGGTTGCCGCAAGAGTGACGTGTGCTTTTCGTTTGGGATCCCACATGTTTCCTGAAAAAAAATACGACTGGGATTGTATTTTGCATTGGGCACGGTTTACTCCCAGTTCTCGTGTGCGATAACGCGATATCACAAATGGTTCCGGAGACCCTGCGCACATGTAGTAGCGCTGCAAATCGTTTGTGATCTGTTGTGTATCACCGACGGTTCCGCTACGATTGACGTATGCTTTTCGATGTGGATCACACACACTCATTTAGTTGAACCATGTGCGGAGCAATTGCGAGGTTAAAACAAAAATATCCCGTTTTGAATCGGCATGCAAAAAGCAAATTTGCCACAATATTCAATTGAACAAATAAACAAAAAATATCCCATTTTGAATCGGCACGCAAAAAGCAAATTCGCAACAATATTCAATTGAAAAAATAGTGTCCACAGGAAGAACATTCATCAGATTTCGCAACAATTGCAATTGAACATATGGAGCTAAATTCCAATGATTTGTCCACACATATATGCATTACATAATTAATCATAGTGTACGAAATACGAAGACCTCATCAGATGGAAAAGAATGGATCCATGCGTTATATGTTTAGCGACTAACTCTTACTCAATGTTTCAGGAGAACACATGCCGAAATCTTCATTATCACCAGTGGGATTGATGTAGTGATCCAGGAAGAAGTTGCTGATAAATCTCCGAAGCATCAGCAATTCACCAGCTGGGAGCGGTTCAGGGTTCCTCGGTTTTAAGATGAGCTGCAGTACTTTTAAGATCAGGATGTGCCATATGAGTGGAGTAGAAGATATTAATTAAGATAGACTTACTGGTACTAATTCGCGAGGATCGTCACAACTATTAACAGATTTGCAGATGGAGATCATGTGTCTGCAAGCATAGTATCCACAAAGGTTGGTCCCTGCTTCTTGCTGAGGACACTGAAATTTTTGTACAAAATTAGTCATGTATTTGTCCTGTTAGGAACAACCTAACCGGTGTTAGATGTATTATTTTTTCTTTGGACAAAATAGAAAGACGTTTATTTATAAGCTTGAACATTTGACTAGTGTAAGGAAAGGTATTTGCAGACTGTTGGATAATTTTTTCGAAAATAACGGATTTCGGTGTGTTACCGGAGAAACGATCTCGTGCTGCAGATGTTGTTCTGTCTTGAACAGGTTCCCTGGTTTAGTTTTCCACAATGCAAGCACACTACAAATGATGATGAATTTTGACAACATCAATTATTGAACCAGATATCAATGCAAATTAATTTCAACATCATAGAATTCAATAGCTATCCAGGAATTGCTGAACATGCATCAGATCCTGAGCGTTTGTTGACTCTCTGACAGAATCGGTGTAGTAAACTGTGTTCTTGTTTGGAACAATTTATACCAATATCCAGTGATTGCTACATATTAAGAAAGCCATGAACTTACGAATGATGTCGAAATCTGAAAGACAATCAGTGTATGTGTGGTTATTTACTTGACTTACCATTCATGATATGGCCAAAGAAATTATTGTGCATGGGACGTGTTTTCGAAGATACGGATGACCATGCTAACGGCCCAGTCCCGTCGGTCCTTACCATCTAATGTTGTGCCATTTGCTAATGCAGGATCTATGAAATACACACTCTCCCTTTTTCTTCTCTGCACGTTCAATCCCCTGAGAGGAATAAAATGCAGTTAGCTATTTATCATTTACAGCCTTGTATGGAGAAGTTGATCAGAGTTTGTTAAGTACTTACAAAATCGGGCATCTAACAAGAGTGGCATCGAGCACGTTGAAGTTGAAGAAGAGATGTAAGTCCTCAAAACTCACATTGATGGAACCAGCATCATGTCGGAAACGATCTCTGTTGTAGTGGACTAGCAAACCATGATGACCTTCTGGCATTTTATCCATGCAATATTCATGTAACTCGCGGCAACTGGAGCTGCACTCATCAAAGTATTCACCAACAAGAAATGGCTGGCCATGGTCGTACTTGCATGCTTGAAGTACGACTACTTTACTTTTAGCAAGCAACAATTCTACTTCATCATCCATGGCGTCAGAAATAATATTACTCCCTGATTCGAACAAGCTGTTGTTAATTTGGTTCTGGACGATGAGTGCTTTAAGTAAGAGGCAATCATTCTCTTTCCTCTTCACTCTCCCACTATGCTTCCTCATGGGTGTAGCATTTTTGGCCACTTCCTTCTTGGTACTTGAAGCATTTCTGGCAGAACATCTGGTTGGCTGCAAGGTAGACTACCGAGCAGACGGTGAAGCTTGGACGGACTACTTAGCAGACGGTTTATCTATGTCGGACCGTTGAGCTAGTGGTGCTACTGTGATGGACTGCTGGGCTGTAGGAGCAGAGGCATCGGACTGCTGACCATGCGTTGAAGCTATGTCGGGTTTCTGCGCAGGTGGTGCCAACTTGTCGGTGTGCTGAGGAGGTCGTGCCAACGCGTTGGTTTGCTGAGCAGGAAGTGTTGATGCATTGGTATGTTGATCATGCGCCTATGGACCAACGGACTGATGAGCAGTCGGTTCTTGACCTACTGATTGCTTAGCAGACGGTTCCGAAGCATCAGACTGCTTAGTACTCTGTTCAACCAGGTTGGTCTGCTGAGCATGTGCTGCAGCTGGGTCTCCCCCCGCTACTTCAGCAGTCGGCATCTGAATTGATGGTGCGTCATTAGCAGTTGTAGGCCTTGCCACTGGCTGCTTTGGGGCAGAGGATGACATGGCATGTACGCCAAAAAGTCAGGCCGCTAATCACATGTTGATGCATCAGCCCACGAGAGCTGTTGTGGCAAGGAGAGCGTCACCGGTTGAGGGGCGACAATGGTTGCTCTTGCCGGGCTTCAGGAATCTCATCGATGAACTCTATTTCCTTTCGTGGCCACTTGAGTGATGTAACAATGTTTCTCCCAAGTTCCTTTGCTCATTGAAGTCTCCCAGGACATTCTTCAGGGAAAATTCATTGAATCCAGGCTTTACTTCAGTCACGTAGCACTTTACACAGCCCGGCTTCAATGGCACATTGTCCAAGAAGAGGCCATCTTCCAAGAAGGGTGGGCAAACCCAGGCTGTTGCACAATTTAATGTGCCTTTATAATGTGTAAGCACGCCCTTTAGTCTATCTTTCATTCCAGATAGATTAGATATAGCATCATCACGAGCAGCTGCAGTCTCAGTGTCGTTGGGGTCAGCTGATGCATAGCTACTCTTGAGAAGTGTTGTCGCGCAATAAGCAGCATCCTCCATGCCCGCCTCCCCTCCCATCTGCTGGCTATCTGTCAGTGTTAGAGTCTTCTGCATCATCAGTGAATCCTCAACATCCTTTCGAACAGCCGGATAAATCTCCTTCTTCAACCTTTCATACAATGCATTCTGCTTCATTTCACTCCTCGCTTTTTTCATGCTGAGCCTCTCTTTTTGCTGAGTGTGAAAGCCCTCTTGTGTGGGACATTAACACCTATACCCCTTGCATGGCCAGGGGGATCTTTTGTGTCCAAAGCAACGGACAGAATGTCACATGGCCCTGAGTTCCTGTAGAATCTTCCAGGGATCTTGGAAGCCTCTAACATCACTTCATACAGTTTGGCGTCACGTGCATTTTCAAAGTAATAAGTTTCATCATCACGCCTCTTCGCACGTGCCCGAAAGTAGTCTCTGGCACGTTCGCCCCTGATTTCACTAAAGGCCAGATTCTCACCCGCCACTACTGCTTCTTTGTCCTCATGTTCCCATATCAGTTTCATGTCATAGTATCCTGCCACACCCATACGGTGGGGGTGTATGTTCTTCTTCTGAAGTTCCGATTGCTTGAAACTCTTCTCAGCAAACTCTTTAGTTGCCCTGACCCTTTTGAATTATGCCCTGTCTGCCTTTGTAATTTGGGGGTATGCGGGGATTGGGTCCTTGCCTTCACTCAAGTACTTCTTGTACAGCATGTGCTTCCAGTTTCTCCACGCATCCCTAGCCTTCTTCAGTGCAGCATGTTCCACTTGCATTCTCCACTGCCCTGGAACGTTGAAGTGATCCATGATCTCCCGGACTATCCTTCGCTGTGTTTCTGTGTCAGCCTTCCAAAACCCCGGCAGATTAATGTTGAGTCTTGCCCTGCCAACAAATCCACACACACTCCTGAACCTCATGCATGCTTTATCTGGTTTAGTTGGAGTCCAGGACGTTAAATCAATCTCGGTTACTTCATATACACCTTTAGTCTGGTGTGTGGGCTGCCTTGGAGCGTTCCTCTGTGTCCTAACCAGAAGGGTAATTACTGCAGCTCTATCATGTTCAAGACTACTTGATCCCTCACAATCTGCTGAAGACCTAGGGTTGTCCAAATCAGATGAAGATACATGGCTTGAATGAGTGTTGTCGCTGCTACTTGGCATCTACAGAGAACACATGCGAAACTCACGAAAGGAAGATAATCATAAAACTAACAACTTGGTATTAAGCTTTCTAAACATGCCATGCAATAATTTAGAAAATGTATGGCTAATTTATTAAGTTTGTGTGACTCGGGAGCCCGCGATCTGTAAATAGGCAGTAACTTATTGGAACAAATACAGCTTATATGTAGTAAGGAAGGTAGATAATGAACATATATACGCTCTTCGTTATTTTATAGACAATTTGGGAAAGAACGAAATTGGGAGAGGGATTGTGAGCAAATATGCCTCACCGCGATGGAGAGTAGTAACTAACAGGCTTCTTAATGCAAACACGGCCAGACCACAAGAGAGGCGAGGGTTACTGCATCGATATGCTCGACGGTGGCTGGCGAGCAAACGAAGATGGCAAGGCGCGGGCCGCCGCATGTTGGGAACAGCAGTGGAGGTAGGCTTGACACCGAAGAGCGGGCACACGGCCAGGGTGAGCACGGTGGCGCCGGAGAGGGTTCAGCTATGGATCTGGGGGACGGGGAGCTGGAGAAGGAGATTGGGTGGACTAGTTGAGTGAAACGCGGGCGGAGGGTGGGGGTGTTGGGGACTCCGGGTGTTGGCGGCCTAGGTGAAAAGGGTGAAAAATATCCCCGGTCACCGCGCGCGCGGAAAGGCCTATGCAAACGGTTGCCTCTAAGCACTCGTGTGCACAAACAGAATAATTTCGTTTGAAATGAAGACATACTACTTTTGAAATGAAGATGTGAGTTCATCGTTTCTCCTGTAATTTTTTCCCACGTAAACCAATCACAATTTTACCACGGGTTTGATTTGCTGGCGCATTTCAAGTCTTGTGTGTTATATGTAACACATTTTTTGGCATTTCCCGTGCATGTTGTCATATAAATCAATTCCTAGTCGTACTGCATTTCCTGTCAAAAGGGATGAGGATTGCCGTTCGATTTGGGAGCATCCAACGGTGCATACGTACGATCTATGGGGTTTGAGTTCTGGACGATCAGAACGCATGACTCAGATCACGCACGCAGCAAGGGGGACATCAACCACGGTTTGGTAGGCACACGGCTTTCGTGTGTGAACCATGTGCTATTTGAAAACATTTTTTGGGAGGGGATATTTGAAAACATTTACATGTCTTGTCGAAAGGGATGAGGATCTCCGTTCGATCAAGGAGAATCCAGCGGTGTAGACGCACGATCTATGGGGTTTGGGTTCTGGCCAATCAAAATGCACGACTCAGATTGCGCGCGTGGCAGAGGGGTGGGGTGCATCGGCCATGGTTTAGTGGACACACGGCTTTCGTGAGTGAACCGTGTGCTCTTTGAAAACATTTACATTACCTAACATCATATTTTTGTTTGAATGAAAACATGAGTTCGTCGTTTCGCCTCCAATTTTTCCACGGTAGGAAATCACGAGTATAGTGGAGAGTGTCATATACTAGTATCATGAATATACAGTATATGATACTAGTGTATGATACTAGTGTATGATACTACCTTTAATTAATTATAGCGCATAGTATAATACATAGAGTATAGTATCATATATAGATCATTTTTATTGCCATGATGACACAAATTAGCATCACATTTAACATGATACGGTGTCTACCTATATGTTACTCTAACCCTCTTTATATATATTTAATTCTTTGCCACATCAGCATACTTGCTATTTCCGAGTGCATGACATCGTCGGCTATGATACCACCACTATGGCCAGCCTTATATAGTGGGGAGTATCATATAATATATACATATAGTGTCATGCATATGGTACTAGTGTATGATACTACGTATGTACCTTCATAGTGCATATATAGTATCATAGAGTAGTATATATCATAGATGACCATATTTATGGCCATGCATGACACAAAGTAGTATAACATTTATTATATATATACATATGTTACGGTATCTACCTATGTTACTGCTTCTTTGCCACATCATCATATTTTATATTCCCGAGTGCATGATACCGGCTATGATACCCCCACTATGGCCACCCTAATAAGGTTGGTCGTAATATGGGAATATCAAGCGGTATGATGCATGCCAACTAGACTTTTTGGATGATGTGGCACACAGTTAAATGAGGAAAGAGAGGGTGTAGTATCATATCATGATACCATATCATATTAAATGTTGTACTACTTTGTGTCATGCACGGCAATTAATAAGGCAACCTAAGATACTAACTTATGATACTATGCATGCGCGCATTACGGAGGTATTGCCGATCATATACTAGTATCATGCATATATACTCCCTCCTTTCCGGTTTATAGGCTTATCTCAAAATTTTAGTTTTTCCATTTTATAAGGCTCAATTTGGTTGTTCCCCATCACATGTCCAGATTCCAAGGTGCATTAAATCATTGCATGCAAGTATTAAGAGAAAGTTGACCAATGCATGTAATTTTATGCATGCATGTATTGCAATTAATACATTGGAAAACATATTTTTTTGAGGAAAAAAACATTAATTGGATGTTTTTGCAAACTACAAAAAGTATTCCACCACTCACCATCTACCTTGGTTGGTGAGATTTTTGAATTGAGCCCTATAAGGCTGGTTGTAATGGGGATTATCATATACTAGTATCATGCATATGATAGTGTATGATACTAGCTACTTCCGTAATGCATAGTATCATAAGTTAGTATCTTAGGTTGCCTTATTAATTGTCATGCATCACACAAAGTAGTAGTACAACATTTAATATGACACGGTATCATGATATGATACCACGTCCTCTCTTTCCTCATTTAATTGTGTGCCACATCATCCAGAAAGTCTCGTTGGCATGCATGATACCTCTTATGATACTACCATTACAACCAGCCTAAACCGGAAAGGAGGGAGTATGAGACCAGCCACAATGGAGAGTAACATACACTAGTAACATACACATATCCCTAGAATATGTTACTACCTTCATAGTGGGTAGTAACATAAGTGTAGTGTCATGCAAAGCTTCATTTATTAGGTTATAGACTCATATTGCACTGGGACATGTGATGTTAATTATAGTAACTAGCTAAGTTACTGAAACTATCTCTCTCCTCATTAACTTATTGCCACATAAGAAAGTTTGCTGAGTTGGAGACGATGTTACTGCTGAAGTTACTCACACGGTGGCTAGTCTGATACTAGCTAGTCGTCTATGATATACTAGCTACCTCACTAAGAGCATGGTTAATAATACAGCCAAGGGTCGGCTATAAGAAGTTGCCATGTCATATACAGCCAACCTCTTAGCAGGCATGTACAATAATAAGTTTTAAATACGTACTAGTTTATCAATAGTTGGCCCACCTTACATCCTCATAAAGTGTCTTGGGTCTCGTGTTGCAGCTGGCTCTACTAACCAAGAGCCTGCTTCTCTTCTCTTTCCTCCAACTAATAAGCACATATATATATTATTCTATTCCTCATAGCCTGCTTAGACTACCCATAGTGGGAGTAACATAGGTAGTGACATCACACATATCTAGATAAAATAGATGATTTGGCAAGCAATAAATGAAGAAAGAAAGGAAAGTGGTAGCATATCTAGTTACTAGTAGTATGAGTAACATCACACATCTCAAGGCAAGATGAGTCTATAGCCTAATAAATGAAGTGTTGCATGTTACTACACATATGTTAGACTACCCACAATGGGAATAACATAGGTAGTAACATCACACATATCTAGATAGAATAGATGATGTGGCAAGCAATAAATGAAGAAAGAGAGGCATGTGGTAACATAGCTAGTTACTACTACTAGTATGAGTAACATCACACATATCAAGGCAAGATGAGTCTATAGCCTAACAAATGAAGTATTGCATGTTACCACACATATGTTACTCCCCACTATAGAGGTAGTAACATAGACTAGTAACATTCTATTTTACTACCCATTGTGGCTAGTCTTATGTCACTCTATTGTGTACTTGCTCTAATGCATAGTATCATTGAGTAGCTAGTATCATATGTAGTACTTTATTTATATTGTCATGCATGACACATAGTAGCATAGCATTTATTATGATACGGTTTCATGATATGATACTTAACCCTCTCTTTCTTCATTTAATTAATTGTACGACAGCTCATCAAAATTGCCTAGTTGGCATGCATGATACTAGCTATAATACCCCCTTACTATCAGCCTAGCAAAGAAGGTGTACATATCATTTGTGCGTCGCTTTGTGAGTTTTCATCTGTTTGTTCGAGAAGCGGGGAGAAGTTTCAAACATTTCAGCTGCGAGGTGCGGCCACTGGCATAGGCCTAGTTGGTATTTTAATTATAGGAAATTCGGATGGAGTTCGGACATCATCAAAATCGATGTGTGCCCGTGGCGTGCTCTCACGACCCCGTGGAAAAAATTGGTAAAGTTTGGCACAAGTTCTGATGACCGCTCCTTCCAAACCAGAGCATCTCACATGAAGGATCATGGTTTTCCAAAAGGAGACGTGTCAATTCAAACTCCTGTGGCTGGTGACTTCATCGTTTGGCCTCATAAAAATTTCCACGGTATGAAATCACCATTATACCACGGGTTTGATTTTCTGGCGCATTTCAGGTATCATTAGATATATTTAAGACATTTTTGAGATTAACATGCATTTTGTGCATAAAAATATAATTACAACCAGAATTGCATGTGTTGTCGAAAGGGATGAGGATCACCGTTCGATCTGCGAGCATCCAACGGTGCAGACATACGATCCGTGGGGTTTGGGTTCTGGCAAATAAGAAAGCAAGACTCGGATCGTGGGCGGGGTGGCGGGGTTTGGTCAGCACACGGCTTTCATCAACGAACCGTGTGCTATTCGCAAACCAGATTGCATATTTTTGTTCACACATACTGTAGTGAGATCAATTGAGTGTGCTACCTCTATGATATAATAATAATAATAATAATAACAAAAAACAGTTCATATTCATTGCCTGAGCTGACAGCATATCAGGGTCAACATATTAACGGGTCTTACATCAACAGAAAATCGGGCATAACTCACAAATTCAGTACACGCGATAGTTCTAAATTGAACGAATTAAGTTGCAGGGTAGGCATAAAGACTAGTCTTATGGCTTAATTCCCATGTACATGGGGGAACTGGGATCATTAAGTTGACCCCGAATGAACTTGGGGTTATTGATGATTTTACGCTGCTCTGTTACATGGATGCGTGATCCCTTGGCTGGCAACTCATCAAATTCATCGTACTCGTCCTCATCGGCAACATCGTTGACACCCAGTACCCTTCTCTTCCCATGCATCGCTAAATGGCCGTTCTTATGCAAGGGGTCTTCCACAAAGAAAATCTGGGTAGCATCACTCGCAAGAATGAATGGGTCCGCGTGATATGCCATCATTGTCCTGTTAACACAGGTCTTCCTGTACTCATCAATCCTTACCTGACTAAGAGGGATCCATGTGCACCTAAATAATGCCACCTTAACTTTCACATTGTCAAGCTCCCAAATCTCTTGGATGGTTCCATAGTATACCCTTTTATCAGCTTCATTTACAGTCATGCATTCTATTCGAACAGAGTTGTTCTGATACGAGGTCTTCTGATCACGTTCCTCAGTGTAGAACGTGTATCCATTTATGTCATATGCTTGGTACGTCAACACCGTAGGTGATGGCTTTTGTGCCAACCATGTAGCAATGTCATCAATGGATCATTGTGCCAAACGATTCTTCAGCCATTTGGCGTAGTTCTTAGTGTGCTCCTTCATATCCACATCTGATGAAAGCACCATTGGTAAGAATCTTTCGCTTATCTCCGCCAAGTGTTCTTCGGCATAAGCGATGAGAACTGGGCTGTTAAGCAGTACCGTCAAATGGGCTTTCTCTGCCAATTCTCCGGGTGCAGCCATTTGCATGCCAGCAAGGACCAGCTTACCTTTCAGCCTTCCCTCGTGGCGAGAGAGGGGCAAACCTATATATAGGTCTTTGTTTCATGTATTCAGTGCAAAACTCAACCACCTCCTCCGCAGTATAACCTTGTATGATGCTTGCCTCTGGATGGTTTCGATTCCGACAAAAGCGCTTTAGTATTCCCATGAACCGCTCGAAGGGATACATGTTGCGAAGAAACACAGGACCACAATACTTTATCTCGTCGACAAGGTGCACATTGAGATGGACCTTGACATCAAAGAATGACGGTGGGAAAACATCTCTAGGTTATACAATATTCTTGCAATATCATCTTGTATATGATCCAACTCTTCAGGATTTACAACTTTCTGCCATAGTTGGTTGAAGAAATCACAGAGGTCAATGAGTGTGTTTCTTATATCTTTGTCCATCAGATTCTTGACGGCCACCGGGAGGATTTGTGTCAACATTACATGGAGATCATGTGACTTCATGTGTCCCAACTTCATTTTACCTGAGCTCACATCCACGAGACTTCTGATGTTTGCGCAGTAGGAAGAGGGTGTCTTAACTGGCAACAAATAGGTGAAGAACTATGTTGCTTCTTTTGTAATAAAATTGTAACTCTGGCAAGATTTGATGAATTTTTCATCATCTTCTGCTTCACTCTTGCATTTTGATTGATCAGCAAGCATATCGAGCCGTGAACCGTCATCATCCTTTCTTTTACCTTTAATCTTGAGCAGAGTACCAAGGATGCTTTCACATACGTTCTTCTCTACGTGCATGACATCGATGCAGTGACGTACACATAGAATCTCCCAGTAAGGTAATTTCTAGAACACTGATTTCTTCTTAAACACTTGACCCTTGGGTGTTTGTTTCACCATCAAAGGGTGGTTCTTGCCAAGCACAACATTAATTTTTTAGCCATGTTGTGGAACACTTCCCCGTCATAGGGTCTTGGGCCCGCACCCGCACTTGCCTCTGCCGTACCATCAAATCAGCTTTCATCTTTCAGTATGGGTGATTTTTACGCAAGAACCTATGATGACGCAAATACACTATTTTGCGCGAGTTGGGAAGTCTTCTACTAGCTTTCCGATCCATGCATGTGACACACCCTACATCCCCCTTTGTTCGCTGCCCCAATGTGTTGCCTAATGCCGGCATATCTTGAATGGTGTGCACCAGCATCACATGTAGATCGAAAATCTCCTTTCTGTAAGCATCATAACATTTTACAGCAGGCGCATCTATCCACACTGTCAGCAGTTATTCTACGAGTAGCTGAAAGTAAATGTCGATGCCATTTCCAGGTTGCTTTGGGCCTTCAATAATCATTGACATCATAATGTATTTTTTCTTCATACACAGCCAAGGAGCTAGGTTATATATGCACAGAAGCACCGACCATGTGCTGTGATTGGTGCTTATATCGCCAAAAGGATTCATCCCGTCAGTACAC
This sequence comes from Triticum aestivum, assembly GCF_018294505.1. Taxonomy (NCBI): domain Eukaryota; kingdom Viridiplantae; phylum Streptophyta; class Magnoliopsida; order Poales; family Poaceae; genus Triticum; species Triticum aestivum. Next base: position 274,373,750 of record NC_057812.1, read on the forward strand.
TCCCCGAGCCTTATACTTCTAGGATCCTTGGCAAGTTTTTCAAACTTTTTGTCGATTAATTCCCACTGAGCCCCATCTTTCGGGTGCCTCATAAACCTATCTGCAATTCTCTCATCATGATGCCACCCAACCTCTTTGCGTCTCTAGGGTTTGCAAACAAACGCCTCAGCCTTGGAATTGAAGGCAAGTACCAAACAACCTTGAACGGGATTCCTGTCATGATCTTATCGTCCAATTTGTACTTGTCCTTTGCTCTTGTGCGCTTGTATCGTGGATACTTGCATGTGGGACATGCACGTGAATCTTTGTACTCACCACGGTACAATATACAATCATTCACACAAGCGTGTATCTTCCGTACTTCAAGTTCCAACGGGCAAACATTTTTCTTCGCTTCATTTGTGCTTCTGGGGAGCACATTATCTTCCGGAAGAATTTCTTTGAAAAGACCTAACATCTCTGTGAAGCCCTTGTTTGATAGATGTTTGCTGCTTTAAATCTGAGAAGCGCCAGGGTGGCACTCAACCTGGAATATTTCTTTTTGCAACCTGGATACGATTCTTTCTTGGAGTCCGCATCAATGGTTGGCAAATCCTTCTACAATCATAGCAGCAAAATCTGGCATATCAAGATCGTCGTCATCTGCGTCGATGTCTTGGTTTTCTAGTGGGCGTTTCGACTTTCCGGTGTTCCATTGGTAGCTTGACGCCTCTGCCCTGATATTAGATTCAACATCCATGTGACACTGATCGGGGTTTGGCATCTCACTGCCCTGGATATCTTCATCCATGACCTCCTCTTCACCATGTCTGGTCCAACGTGTATATCCATCCATGAATCCCCTAGAGACTAAGTGCATCTGGACATCTGGAACTTCATGTGACTCTGTATTGGCACAATCAGTACATGGACATAGGATGTAATCCGCATCAACAATTCTCCTCTTCGTACTTTTAGCCTAATTCATGAACTCTATCATGCCACTGATAAAATCTGTGATTTTCCGATTCTTCATCCATCGAGATCGTCCCATCTGCAGCACACGAATGGTAATTAAAAACAAAACAACAACATTAATACACGGATTAACTACTGCCCAAAGATGCATGCATAAATCACAAGGTTTTATTTTAATAATTACTGAGGGTGCTCCATGTTGTTATGCAGATGTGCAATGACAAAAATTAATGGCCAGTCAATTAACACGCAGAGTACTAGTACAACACTACCCTTAGGAATTGAATACCTTAATTAATTAGCTGTGCGGCGACCTCCACCCAGCAGACAGACAAGCGCGATGCGGTGGCACGCCGAGACAGCAGGGTCAAGGAGCAAAGCTTAGTGTGGCCGCCGCCTGAAGTTCGACCTCCACTATCCCGCCATCGACCACGATGGATGTGCTCGAATCATGCTACCTCCGACCTCGATGGTTGAGCTCCTCCTATCTCCCACCACAGACCGAGGATTGACCTCCTATGACACCGCCACCACCCACCGACCGAGGATTGACCTCCTCTCCGGTAGCCGCTGCCTAGGCCGCCGGCGCCATCTCTATAGGCAGAGCGGCTATTTTTTTACGGATATCTGCAGAGCAGCTGTTTACACGGTATCTCGTTCTAACTCAATTATATGGACAGGGTAGTACATCACATATGGTTATGTAATGGCGACCATGTCTAACCTACGTTGTCTTCTCACACGGTTTGGTGCAGAAATCGTGTGTGACGTTGTGATACCTAACACACAAACAACATGTATAAACACTGTGTCGTTATAGTGTCATAAGTAGTTCCCGACTGTTAGCTTATCTCCACAGTTTCCCCATTTCCCCCAAATCCCTACATAGCCTCCAAATTCCCTCGCGTGGCGCTGCCATTGGGGGAATGCGGACGAGTGGTGCTGATGGTTTCAGTGCGGCTGCTCCTGCTCATATCGCCGCCACGACGGCGGTTGCCGCCGAGCACTTGCCTAAGGTCATCAGAAGGCCGGTGTACTACGGATCTGAATCGTCCTATCAGGTTCCAATCTATCCCGATCTATTTTAGCATGTCCAAAGTATAGCTCCTTGCTGAATCCGTCCTGAATGACCCCCCCTCGAGAAGTACCAAAAGGTGAGTTGTGTGCACGGGCACACTCCCGCTCGACGTGTATGCACAGAGAGATTTGACATTGGCAGGCGGTTTCTCAGTTTCCCCTTAGAGGTTAGTGCTAATTAAGTTCATCATTTTACTTCATTTAATGCCACCGCTCATCCAAAATACTATTTAACATTGGCAGAGATATGAGGCTTGTGCCTTTGTTAACTGGTTGGATGAAGAATGGCATGGCAGGGCTCGGAGTGTTATCACCAAGCTCGCAGAAGATAACGTAAAGCTGAAGAAGAAACTGGCTGATCTGGAATGTACAATCGGTACGATGAATAAAGAAATAATCAATCACAAGCAACAGATAAAAGAAAGAGACAAGAAGGAACTAGCATGTGTAGTTGTGGTTGTCGCATTAGCCATGTTCTATGCGCTGTTTGCAATGATGATTAGGGGTTTTGTTTGACAGTATTGCTAAAGCACACCTAGATGTGCTCTAAGTAATGCACATCTTGGTCCTATGCAATTGATGTTATGCGAAGATTCGTGCAGATATTTTTCTTTGTCTTTTTTCTATTCCTTTCTAGTTTGATCATTACTGGCTTTATCAATAAGAAGAGCTCAATGTATTGCTTGCCAACTGTCCTACTCCATTCGTACCGGTACCAGTGCATAATCCCAAAACCCATTCCTTGTTTTTGTCCTGAAAAAGGAAACCAGCCAAATAGCCAATAGAAGTCCTGCACAACCCCGGGAATTTGGAGCGACTGGGTACAAATAATTGCGGTTGATTATATCAGCGGTTAGATAATACGTCACCCCCTGCTTCAATTGGCAGTTCCTCTTCTCTGCATACCCGCTTAAGTGTCCACCATCTCCAGCGTCCCTGACAGTCCGCGCTACACACTGGCACACACTCTACGGCCATGTTGAGCGACAGCGAGGACGACAGTTCGGCCAGCAGTCTGGCGCCCGATGATAGGTCAACATCGGAATAATCCCGCTCGTCTTCCATGAGTCCGGCGTCGAGCCCAGACCTCGATTATATCTGGTTCATGGAAGGGACGCCGCCTTTGGAGTCGCCAGACGACAACCAGACAGACGAGGAGCCGTCGGAGGACGAAGAAGAGAACAACGATGAGGAGGAGGAATGGTCGAACAAGGAGGAGGACGACGACCACAGCAACGACGATGACAACGGTGGCGGCGATGAAAAGCCAGCGGTCAGCGGCAAGAAGCGTCCCCGCCAAGGCGATGTCACGGGGCCATCCAACAACAAAAACAACAACAACAACAACAACAACAACAACAACAACAACAACAACAACAACAACAACAACAACAACAACAACAACAACAACAACAACAACAACAACAACAACAACAACAACAACAACAACAACAACAACAACAACAACAACAACAACAACAACAACAACAACAACAACAACAACAACAACAACAACAACAACAACAACAACAACAACAACAACAACAACAACAACAACAACAACAACAACAACAACAAGAAGAAGAAGAAGAAGGACTAAATTAAGCAGACTATATATATCTTTGTTTATCCTGTCAATCTCATCGCAGATGGTTAGTAATATGTATTCAACAGAGATCTTCTACATTATCGCCCACAGGTTGGTTTGTTGAACTGTGTGTCCTGACGAGCACACAATTCACAAAAAGGACCATATGCGCTGTCTATAATGATCACACACAATTCTGATTACCGACATGTTTGTCGGGTATCACACACATCTTGTTACGCCGAATCATTTGTGTTCACCTCAATCATCGCAAACGGTTCATCGGAGTGAACTGTATGCCGTATATCGCACACACCTTGATCTGACTGCCCATTTCTGTTGTTCTGTCTCATCACAAACAGTTCATACAGATCAACTGTATGCCCCTCATCGCACACGCAACTAAAATCTGAAGCGTGTTTGATGTATCATCCATCGCAAATGTTTTGCACCTTTATGTAAAATCTGAACCGTATGCCGACTCTATGTAAACCCTCGATCCCCCGGTGTCTATATAAACCGAAGGGGTTAGTCCGGAAAGCATATATTCATTACCATAGTCATACAGGCTAGGCTTCTAGGGTTTAGCTATTAAGATCTCGTGGTAGATCAACTCTTGTAACACTCATATTCATCATGATCAATCAAGCAGGACGTAGGTTATTACCTCCATAGAGAGGGCCCGAACCTAGGTAAACATCGTGTCCCCGTCTCCTATTACCATCGATCCTAGATGCACAGTTTGGGACCCCCTACCCGAGATCCGCCGGTTTTGACACCGACATTGGTGCTTTCATTGAGAGTTCCATTGTGCCGTCAACAGGAGGTTCGATGGCCCCTCCGACCGCCTATAGTGACACTGTCCAAGGAGAAACCTTCCTCCCCGGACATATTTTCGTATTCGGTGGCTTCGTACTGCGGGCCAACTTGGTTGGCCATCTGGAGCAGATTGATAGCTACGCCCCTGGCCATCAGGTCAGATTTGGAAGCTTGAACTATGTCGCGGATATCCGTGGAGACCTGATCTTCAATGGATTTGAGACCGCGGCGATCGCTCCCGCTCGCTCCAATGAACATGACCTAAATCTGTCATCTGACCAGGTTCTGGAGATGGTTCCTGTAACTTCTACAACCTTAGATCCGGAGCAATTTGCACCATCCGAAGCCACAGAGTCCGTGGCGTCGGAGCCGCACACAAACTCAACACCAGGCAATATTAGTGTCAACGGAATTTCAGACTCATTTTCGGCTATGAATTCCGAACCTTGCGCGCCTTCGGCGATGTGCTGATTTCGTTGAAAAACCTGTCCTCGATGGGGGACTCACGGCCGAACTATGTCCAGTTCGAGCTAGAGGCTGACAAAGGAGAATTTCGCTTCCCACCAGCCACCCACTTCATAGCCACTGTCGAGGACTTAACCTACATGCCCACTTCTAGTTCCGAAGATATCGACGGTATAGACGACGATGTCGATAAGGAGCACGGCCAAAACCCGCCAGTAATCAGGCGTGGAACGGCCACCCCTTCATATGCCGTGTACATAATCGATACACTTAAAAAGCCTCGCGGCGACGACAAGGGAGATCCAGTTAAAACTCCTGAGACACAGTCTAAGTTCCGGCGCCCCAAACGCCGCCCCAAGCCACGCCGCAGCAACGATGGCACTGGAGAAAATAGTACTCCGGACGGTGCAGAAAGTAACGAAGACCTTGTGGGAGCAATATCCAAGCAGGAGGAACAGGAAAACGGGCAAGCGAGCCCCGATGAACGGGACCCGCTCAGCGAAGGTTCGGAGGACGACAACTACCTTCTGCTCTCCAAAGATGAGGAAAGCCTTGGCGACGAAGACTTCATCGTACCCGAAGAGCCCCTCGAGTAGGAGCGCTTCAAGTGCGGGCTGATAGCCATGGCAAGGAGCCTGAAAAAGAAGTAGCAGCAGCTTCATGCTAACCAAGACCTACTCAACGACAGATGGACCAAAGTCCTGGACGCCGAAGAATATGGCCTTAGTGGCCTAGCCAAAAGCTACCCAAAGCACAGATTGCTATACCAGTCCGATGACGGGGCGTTGGAGCCCATACCATCGTCACACAATGCGGCAAGTCGCCGACAATTCTGTCCGGATAAAGAGGCAACTCAAGCCGAACACCAGACCGCCCCACCTCGATGTAAAGGCAAGAACAACGCAGGCCATGATTACCTAGACAACCTGAAGAGGGACTTGGACAATAGAGCAGGACACGCAAGACCGATCTACGGATCGAGAAAGCATGCTTCAACACGCAATGATGGCTACCTATTCGAACGTGTCAAACCTCGCCACGCCCGAGCCGAAAACCGCAAAGGGACTCCTTCAGAGTTACGTCGCAGTGTGGCCCAACATAGAGGCGCCGCACACCCGCTTTGCTTCACTGATGAAGAAATGAATCATGAATTCCCCGAAGGATTCAAACCCGTCAATATTGAATCGTACGACGGGACAACCGATCCCGCGGTATGCATAGAAGATTTCATTCTCCACATCATATATATGGCCCGTGGGGACGACCTCCACGCCATTAAATACCTCCCACTAAAACTAAAAGGGCCAGCTCGGTACTGGTTAAACAACCTGCCTGAAAATTCCATAGGCAGCTGGGAGGACTTGGAAGAGGCCTTCCTCGAAAACTTCTGAGGAACACATGTCCGGCCACCGGATGCCGATGACCTAGGTCACATTGTCCAACAGCCCAGGGAATCAGCCAGGGAGCTCTGCACTCGGTTCTTAGTCAAAAAGAACCAAATCATCGACTGTCCGGATGCGGAAGCCCTTGCGGCGTTCAGACACAGTGTCCGGGATGAATGGCTTGCACGCCACCTCGACCAAGAAGGACCTAAATCCATGACAGCCCTCACTGCTTTGATGACCCACTTTTGTGCAGGAGAAGACAGTTGGCTCGCTCATAGAAGCAATAGCGCCAGCAACCAGGGCACCTCCGAAATCTGAGATGGCAACGGCAAGCCACGAGGAAGCAAAAACAACAGTCGCAATGACAGCGAAAGATCAGGCGACACAGCGGTCAACGCCGGATTCATCAACCCCAAGCCCGGTCAGCGGAAGAAGCCATTCAAGGCGAATCGAGACGAACCATCCAACCTCGAGAGGATATTGGACCGACCCTGCCAGATTCATGGTCACCCCGGTAAACCAGCTAATCATACCAACATAAATTACAGGGTCTTTAAAGAAGCCGGCAAGCTCAACGCCGAACACAGGGGGAGGAGGCTGCCAAGCGACAGGGATGATGGAAAGGTTCACCAACAAAACACCGGGGGTCAGAAGCAGTCTCCACCCGAGGATCAACTACTCCTAGAATGGAAATAGCAACCTGGCTTCCGCCGCCCACTCCAAACACCTACAAAGTTTGTACCGCGCATACATCATTACGCACTCAAGATACCATGGGCATTGGTGGAAGCATAATACGGACAAGCCTGCAAGCACTCCAGTAACTTTTCTTAATATTATTTATTTTCCTTTTATTGGCTATCCTTTAAAAACAGGTGACAAATAGGATGAACATCGGTAACTGGCTCTATCGGAGTCCGGACCCGTACTCTCACCTAAGGGGCTATTTCCATCAAGGATTCCCCCCACCGAGGACTGGCGGCGCAGACGTGCGATAGGAGGTCCAAAATAACTTTTGTAGACCGCACTCTCTATTTCTCGAGCCTGTACTATGCCTATTCCTCCGCCTCCAAGCCCGAGCATGTCAAACAGCCGGGAGGATGGCTTATATATATATATCATAAGTAATCATTGGCATACCACTCAGTTCCCATTAAACAATATCCGAACTAATCATCTACATTGTTTCCCCAACAAATATGGCTCCTATGGTCATTTCACATAAATACCTTGGCATAACCTGCCAGGGGCTGGGTGTGGGAACAAATGAGTTGCCTGTAAAAGTCCGAACAGCTCTATAGCATACTTCGGCATCGCAAGTTTGGCCTTATATGCATCAGCTCCGAATCATTGTCTTGGTTCAATAGTTGGGTTGCCCGGCTCATGTGCTTGCTACCCTATGTTCCGCTCTATCAGCTAGGGTAGTAAAGGGAGAACTACTACGATTGTGCCCTGGTCTAAACCGGACAAGCACCTTAGTAGAGAAAGCCGAAAACTGACTGTCATGATGCGGCGTGAGCTGGTCAACCACTTGACGACTTCTTGGAATCTTTAGCGATTCTCCGTGTCACACGAGGGATCTTTTTCAGATCAAATATGTAAGGCATCATACGCCACATACATAGCAGGGGCTATGTTGTAGCCCCACAATAAAACTCCTATGGCTAAGTGAAAGCGTTAACGCCCTATAGTCCGATTGGCTGGTTCGCTGCATTATCACCTCCTTCATGGACCAACACATTGGATAAAGAGTGATTAAATGCCTTTCCAAACACCCTCGTACTTCCTACGATGGGGCTAAAGCCGACGACTGGAAAACTTTCAGATTATATCAAAACGGCCGCACAGGAGGAATTAAAGCTTTCAAGCAAAACACAAATAGATTAACTATAAAATTGTCTTTTACAATTTTCATACACCTCACTCGAACATTATGTCTTTCGAGCACTGACCCTCTATAAAGCGGATGGCCTCTAGGACGTCTTCAAAATAATGCTCCGATTCCGGGCGGTCCTTGCCTTTGGGTGGACTCTTCGTCGCAACATCGATGGCCTTCATCTTCAGCCAGAATGTTTTGACTCAGGCAAAAGCCATCCGCGCACCATCAATGCATGATGATCGCTTCACAGCATCGATACGCAACACCGCGTCAACAAGCCTCTGCACCAAACCAAAATAGCTATTCGGAACAGGCTCGGTTGGCCACAACCGGATTACGACATCCTTCATGGCAGCGCCGGATATCCTATGAAGTTCGGCCCATTGGGACATTTGTTCATTGAGCAACAGAGGGCGCTTTGATGCGCCAAACAGTGACCAAAAAATCTTCTCCGTTGCACATCCATCTCGCGCTTGATAATACTGCGCCGCATCGGCAGAACTCTTCGGCAAGTCCAAGAACTTGTCCGGAGAACTCCATATTTGGTTAAGCTGGGCATAGTTCAGGTCACCGAACTTAGTTTGCAGCAGAAAGGGCTTTCCAGCCGCAATCTCCCTCGCCTGTCGAACCTCCTCACGGGCTGCTCTGGATTCCGACCGCACTGCTCTAGCCTCTTGTAAGGCCTTGTCCAGATCAGCCGTTAAGGCTATACTCTCCTTCTGCAGAAATTCACAGCGGCCGGTAGCATTCTCCAGTTCGAGCGTCATAGTGGATATCTTCTCCTCATCTTGGCGCCATGCAGCTTGTTCGGCTTTTAATTCAACCGATGCCTTTTCGGCAGCAGCATTACTACGACGGGCCTGCTCCTTGGCCCCGGGCCAGCTCCGCTTGAAGAACTTCAAAGGCGGCAGCACCATCTGCAGCCATGCATATTCTAGCATCTAAATCTCAGCATCATGCTTATACCACCAAAATGTATGAGGATTGCCCCGAATACATACCTTGCGCCTCGTCAAGACGCATATTGATTAAAGCAAGATCATCCCCTACCACATCAAGCTCCCGCTGCAAATCGGCAATTTCCATAGTTTGGTAAGCGGCCAAGGGGGAAGCAGCCTGTGTTCAAAGTTGATCAGGTTAGTCCTCAAACGATCCTTTTCGATCCTCCGTTTTGCTTCCCAGTGGAAGCCAACCCGAGTATCAGGGGCTACTACCTATACACAGGTGCATCTTTGCAAATGAAACATAGCCGAAAAAATTATGTCACAAACCTCGAAGCCCTTCAGTAGGGTCATGAAGGCTTCATTTAATCCGCTCTTCACGGACGAAATCTTCTCAATCACTGTACCCATCAAGGTACGCTATTCCCCCGAGACACATGCCTTCCGCAACATGTCCCTCAATATTCCAGAAGCTGCTCCAGGAGCACAATCATCCTTTGCAGGAATCTGTTCACCCGTCTCCAGAATCACTATCGGCTACGAACCAGTCAGTCTGGGGCCTTTGTTATCATTCGCCTCGGAATCCCGAATGGTCGAAGCTCCACCTTCGAGTAACTTATGTCCCCTGCGTAACTTGTTGGTCAAAAGGGACCCTCCGCGATGACATTTCAGAGTCATCCGCCTTGTTGGGCGAGGAGGTTGGAGGAGGCGTCTCTCTCTCTCCATCATCTCTGGGAGGAGACTCCCCGAAGAAGAGGATCGCCCAGAAAAACTCTGTATCAACCTATAAAAATACATGAATACGTTACGTATATCTTCAGTAACAGCAACAGAGCGGGACGTTATCGGAGTACTCCGGATTCTCTTACGGTTTGGCCGAGGGCTTGTCCCCTTGTTGGAGCTGTTTAATGGCGTCGCTTTCTAAACATAGGCCGCTCGACGGTGGCATCTTGCCCTTCTTGGAAGACCGCCCCTCCCAATCTTCAGAGGCGGCCCTTTTCCTCATGTTTGGATAAGGGATACTAGGTCCTTTTCCGCCTCCGTCTTCGGGCGAGGAAAGGTCAATTTCTCCAGACTCAGTGTCCGACTTACCTCTGGAACCAAGGTCATCTTGGGTCTTCTCGCCCTCCCCTGTTGGTGCCTGGTATGGCGCCGAGGCCAGCATCCTTGTTAACACGGTAGTAGCTGAGTCCTCGGGAAGGGGAAGCGGACACCTAATCAGTTCCACCTTCTTTATCCAGCCCTGAAAAGGATGATACTGTTGGCATCTTGACACTAGGTATATGACTATAAGGTATTCGGTAAACGGATACTTACCGGGGTATGCAGATGGTTATAGTCTAGGCCGACATCTTCGGTGATGTCCGGTCATTGCCTTCATTTCCCGAAGAATAATCTCCACATTCCTTCGTGCATAGTGCTGAAGAAGTGCTGAAGAGTTTGCGACCCTCTGGATTGAACTCCCATAGGCGGAGAGGCCATCGCTGACATGGCAGGGTCCGACGAACTAGCATTACTTGAACGATGTTGGCTATGTCGATGTCCCTCTCAATGAGGCTTCGGATGTGACTCTGCAGAGTTCACACATCATTCGTTGATCCCCAATCTAGCCCCTTGTTAATCCACGATGCAAGCTGAGTTGGGGGGCTGGATCGAAACACGGGCACAGTTGCCCACTTGGAGCTGCGGATCTCGGTAATATAGAACCACCCCTGCTGCCACAGATCGGAAGATTTAGCGAAGGATCCTTTCAGCCAAACGACGCTAGTAAGCTTGCTCACTGCAGCGCCGCCGCACTCGGCCTGCTCCCCCTCTACCAGTTGCGGCTTCACATCGAAGGTCTTGAGCCACAAGCCGAAGTGCGGAGTAGTTCGGAGGAAGGCTTTGCACGTGATGATAAACGCTGAGATAAGAAGAATAGAGTCTCGGGCCAGATCGTGAAAATCTAGCCCGTAATAGAATATGAGCCCTCGGACTAAGGGATTAAGTGCAAACCCTAACCTGCGGAGGAAGTGGGACACGAACACAACCCTCTCGCCAGATCTGGGGGTGGGAATAACCTGCCCCTCGGCAGGAAGCCAGCGATGGATTTCTGCGGTCAGGTACCTCGCCGCCCGAAGCTTTACGATATCTTCCTCGGTGACAGAAGAAGCTACCCACTGGCCTTGACGGCTGGATCGGACATGATTGGGGCTTGTGGCGACCGAAACTCGGGTGTTGGAACTCGGGGTTGCAGGGGTCGAGGAAGAGGCAAGCGTGGAAGAAAAAGACGGGTCTATTCCCCTATATAAAGGCTGCAGATATCAAACGACTCCCCTTGGGCCTCAAAAACTTGCTTGTTTCCAAGGAGTTGTACCCGAGCGATGGTTGGGTTACCCACGTCCAGGTTGACAGGAATCCCTTAAAAAGGGAGGCACGATCTCCGCTTGGATAAGACGCGCCTATAAGGCCACGTCTTAGGAAGTGGGGCGACAGGCCGGCTAAAACGGTTTGCAAGTAGTGGCCAGGCAGGCGTGGTGTCATATTATCAAAAAATGATCAGTGGGTTGAATTCGTGAAATATTATGTGCTCTGTGGTTATGTATACCAGACCGGATACAATCATCACATTTGAAGATCAACTAGGAGTTTGGAAAGGGGAACCCGCCTTGCAATGCCGAAGACAATCTGCGCGCCGGGCTCCTCGTCATTGAAGCCAGGTTTAGGGGCTATTAAGGGAGTTCTGGACTAAGGGGTCCTCGGGCGTCCGGCCTATTATCCATGGGCCGGACTGATGGGCTGTGAAGACATGAAGGCCAAAGATTGTACCCGTGTCCGGATTGGACTCTCCTTGGCATGGAAGGCAAGCTTGGCGACCGAAGATGAAGATCCATTCTTATGTAACCGACTCTATGTAAACCCTCGATCCCCCCAGTGTCTATATAAACCGGAGGGGTTAGTACAGAAAGCATATATTCATTACCATAGTCATACAGGCTAGGCTTCTAGGGTTTAGCCATTACGATCTCGTGGTAGATCAACTCTTGTAACACTCATATTCATCAAGATCAACCAAGCAGGACGTAGGGTATTACCTCCATAGAAAGGGCCCGAACCTGGGTAAACATCGTGTCCCCTGTCTCCTGTTACCATCGATCCTAGACACACATTTCGGGACCCCCTACCCGAGATCCGCCGGTTTTGACACCGACAGTGACTGAAGTTTGTTCGGAGTCCCGGATGAGATCACAGACATGAAGAGGAGTCTCGAAATGGTCGAGAGGTAAAGATTCATATATTGTAAGGTTATGTACGGACACCGGAATGGTTCCGAAGAGGTTCGGTGATTTTTTTTGAGTATCGGGAGGTTACCGGAACCCCCTGGGAAAGTTAATGGGCCATAGTGGAGAGGAGGAGGCAGCCACACGAGGTGGCGCCTAATATGTCTCCAACGTATCTACTTTTCCAAACACTTTTGCCCTTGTTTTGGACTCTAACTTGCATGATTTGAATGGAACTAACCCGGACTGACGCTGTTTTCAGCAGAATTACCATGGTGTTATTTATGTGCAGGAGCAAACGTTCTCGGAATGACCTGAAACTTCATGGAGCCACTTTTCAGAAAATAAGAAAAATACCTGCAAAAGATGAAGGCCAGGGGGCCCACCACCTTGCCACGAGGGTGGGGGCGCACCTGCCCCCCTAGGGCACTCCCCCCTACCTCGTGGGCCCCTTGTTGCGTCTCCGACTCCAACTCCATATATTGAGTTTCGGGGAGAAAAAAATCAAGAGAGAAGAAATCATCGCGTTTTATGATACGGAGCCGCCGCCAAGCCCTAAAACCTCTCGGGAGGGCTGATCTGGAGTCCGTTCGGGGCTCCGGAGAGGGGAATCCATCGCCATCGTTATCATCAACCATCCTCCATCACCAATTTCATGATGCTCACCGCCGTGCGTGAGTAATTCCATCGTAGGCTTGCTGGACGGTAATGGGTTGGATGGATCTATCATGTAATCGAGTTAGTTTTGTTAGGGTTTGATCCCTAGTGTCCACTATGTTCTGAGATTGATGTTGCTATCACTTTGCTATGCTTAATGCTTGTCACTAGGGACCGAGTGCCATGATTTCAGATCTAAACCTATTATGTTTTCATCAATATATGAGTGTTCTTGATCCTATCTTGCAAGTCTATAGTCACCTATTATGTGTTATGATCCGTTAACCCCGAAGTGACAATAATCGGGATACTTACCGGTGATGACCGTAGTTTGAGGAGTTCATGTATTCACTATGTGTTAATGCTTTGTTCCGGTTCTCTATTAAAAGGAGGCCTTAATATCCCTTAGTTTACGTAAGGACCCCTCTGCCACGGGAGGGTAGGGCAAAAGATGTCATGCAAGTTCTTTTCCATAAGCACGTATGACTATGTTCGGAATACATGCCTACATTATATCAATGAACTGGAGCTAGTTCTGTATCACCCTAGGTTATGACTGTTACATGATGAACCGCATCCGGCATAATTCTCCATCACTGATCCATTGCCTACGAGCTTTCCATATATTGTTCTTCGCTTATTTACTTTTCCGTTGCTATTGCTATCATCACTACAAAATACCAAAAACATTACTTTTACTACTATTACCTTTTGCTACGTTATCACTCCTATCATATTACTTTGCTACTAAACACTTTGCTGCAGATATTAAGTTTCCAGGTGTGGTTGAATTGACAACTCAGGTGCTAATACTTGAGAATATTCTTTGGCTCCCCTTGTGTCGAATCAATAAATTTGGGTTGAATACTTTACCCTCGAAAACTGTTGCGATCCCCTATACTTGTGGGTTATCAAGACTATTTTCTGGCGCCGTTGCCGGGGAGCATAGCTCTATTCTTTGAGTCACTTGGGATATAAATCTGCTTATCATTATGAAGAACTTGAGAGATCCAAAAACCAAGATCTATCCCTCAACTACGAGGGGAGGTAAGGAACTGCCATCTAGCTCTGCACTTGATTCACCTTCTGTTATGAGTAAGCTTGCGACACCTACACCTGCTTCTGTTATTCGTTCTGATATGATGCCACTTCTGCTATGCGTGATACTTATGATGAAACTACCTCTATGCCTGATACTACTATGCCACTTAGTGATTTTCTTAATGAACAAATTGCTAGGGCTAGAGAAATTGAAAATATTGAATCTGATGATACTGATGAAAGTGATGATGAAGAATCACTTGTTATTCCTAAGGGTTATGTTTTTGATCAAGAAGCTTCTTTCGCTATCTTAGCTTGCGAAAATAGAAATGAACTCAAAAGGTTATTAGCTAAATGGAGTAAGCAATCTCTAAGTGCTAGAATGAAACCTGACCCTGCTTTTGGTACTTCACCTATCTGTGTTACCGATAAGGATTATGAATTCTCTGTTGATCCTGATATAATTACTTTGGTTGAATCTGATCCTTTTCATGGTTATGAATCTAAAACTGTTGTTGCACATCTTACTAAGTTGAATGATATAGCCACCCTATTCACTAAAGATGAGAGAACTGGTTACTTTTACATCCTTAAAATATTTCTGTTCTCATTAAAGGGTGATGCTAAGATATGGTTTAATTCTCTTGATCCTGGTTGTGTGCGTAGTCCCCAGGATATGAATTATTACTTCTCTGCTAAATATTTCCCTGCTCATAAGAAACAAGCTGATTTAAGGAATATATATAATTTTGTGCAAATTGAAGAAGAGAGTCTCCCACAAGCTTGGGGGAGGCTTCTCCAATTACTTAATGCTTTGCCTGATCATCCTCTTAAGAAAAATGAAATACTTGATATCTTTTATAATGGACTAACCGATGCCTCCAGAGATTACCTGGATAGTTGTGCTGGTTCTGTTTTCAGGGAAAGAACACCAGATGAAGCTGAAATTCTATTGAATAATATGTTGACAAATGAAAATAATTGGAAACCTCCAGAACCAATTCCTGAGCCTATTCCTAAACCAACCCCGAAGAAGAGGGGTATTCTATTTCTCAGTCCTGAAGATATGCAAGAGGCAAAGAAATCTATGAAAGAAAAAGGTATTAAAGCTGAAGATGTTAAGAATTTACCTCCTATTGAAGAAATACATGGTCTTAATTTACCGCCTGTTGAAGAAATAAATAATCCAAATCCTTCTCCTATTGAAGAAACTCATGGTCATGATAACCCGACACCAGGTAGTAAAGGTAAATTCTCTCTATAGATATAATAAAGCTGAAATCCCATTTACTAAATTTTCTAGCCCATGCTTAGATGAGTTTGATAAATTTATGGCTAAGCAAGAAGACTTTAATGCTTATTTTGGTAGACAATTGAAATACAATTCAAATACGCTTCAACACTTGGGTGATTATATGGCTAATGTTAAAGGTAAACTTAAACTTATTAGTAAACATGCTTCTATGGTTACCACTCAAGTAGAACAAGTACTTAAAGCTCAAAATGATTTGCTCAATGAATTGAATAGTAAAGATAATGATTATGCTGTTAGAGTGGCTACTAGAACTGGTAGAATGACTCAGGAACCTTTGTATCCTGAAGGCCACCCTAAGAGAATTGAGCAAGATTCTCAGAGAAATAATATAGATGCACCTAGCTCTTCTAATAAGAAGAAAAAGAAAAAATTGATAGGACTTTGCATGCTTCTAGTGATCCTATTGTTGAAACACCTGAGAATCCAAATGATATTTCTATTTCTGATGCTGAAACACAATCTGGTAATGAAACTGAAACTAGCAATAATGCTCATGATGATGCTCAACCTAGTAATGATAATGATATAAAAACTGAACCTGTTGTTGATCTTGATAACCCACAATCAAAGAATCAACGTTATGATAAGAAAGATTTTGTTGCTAGGAAACATGGTAAAGAAAGAGAGCCTTGGGTTCAGAAACCCATGCCTTTTCCTCCCAAGCCATCCAAGAAAAAGGATGATGAGGATTTTGAGCGCTTTGCTGAAATGATTAGACCTATCTTTTTGCGTATGCGATTAACTGATATGCTCAAAACCAATCCTTATGCTAAGTATATGAAAGATATCATTACTAATACAAGAAAGATACTGGAAGCTGAAATTTCCACCATGCTTGCTAATTATACTTTTAAGGGTGGAATACCAAAGAAACATGGAGATCCCGGTGTACCAACTATACCATGCTCTATTAAAAGAAATTATGTTAAAACTGCTTTATGTGATCTTGGAGCCGGTGTTAGTGTTATGCCTCTCTCTCTATATCATAGACTTGATTTGAATAAATTGACACCTACTGAAATATCTTTGCAAATGGCTGATAAATCAACTGCTATACCTGTCGGTATTTGTGAGGATGTGCTTGTTGTAGTTGCAAAGGTTACTATTTTAACGGACTTTGTTATTCTTGATATTCCCGAGGACAATAGTATGTCTATTATTCTCGGAAGACCCTTTTTAAATACTGCAGGGGCTGTTATCACTACAAAATAATACACTTCCGTGATGATACGTGTTTGTCACAGTAGGTCATTTTTTGGTCATGCATGTACATCCATGACAAATTTATGACAGAATCAAGATAGTCATACATGTGCTGTCGTATGTAACACCCCGGGTGTCACGCTATAGTAAACTCCTGTTAATGGTGCCACGTCATCATAATTAATTTTTGTTAATCTTCCCTTTGTTCCAAACCGACCTTAAATTCATTTTTTTTAAAAGACAAGTCAAATTATTTTTCCCTCGATCTATAAAACTAAAATGTCTGAATAGTTCTATAAATACACCAGATCATTTTCTTGTGGAACTAACTTCATTTGACCCACAGATAAATCCCTAGGAATTTTATAAGTGTTCCAACAGCAAATAAATTGGTCCTTTCAAAAATAAAGGATTAATTGTACGCTACAAAATGCCCCTATACTTTGTGGTTAGATCCCAAAGCATTGCAAGGTATTTATGTGACAAGTTTCATGTGCAACAAAATTCTTTTGAATTTAATTAAAATGTGAAACAGTGCCTAACAGTTGAGAGCAGAAAGATAATAGAAAAGATGAGGTGGATCACTGTGCACTTAGGCCCAATGTGCACAACACAGGCCCAGCCCACCCCAGCACCTTCTCCTATCTCTGTTCACAAGGGCGTGCTGGACGAACAACACTCGTCCATTGCTCAGATGGCCGCGTGCCGAGCATCCGCCATCTCCCCCACGAGGATAAGAATGCCACCTGATTCCTCTCTGCCCATGGACGAACCCTAGCCCCCCACTTCCCCCTTTCCCTCGCTCTCTCTCTTCTCCTCGCGTGAAACCGATGCTGCCGTCGCCATGGCCGCGACCACCGTGCTCCCCGCACCGCGAGAAGACGCCCAGAAGGACTGCCACGGTCCACTTCGTCCATCCCGAGGACCGAATCGAGCGGGGAAGGCCCGTACACTCGCCATCGCCACCATCTTCATCTTGTACATCGCCGCGGCCTCGACGTCGATCCGCATCACCTCGTCCATCCCGGCCTCGTACGAGCTCACCACCGACCTCCTCTCAGTGAGCAGCGCCAATCCCCCGCCTTTCCCCATAGTTTCCGTCGACGTAGGCCACCGCCCGACCTTCCCTGCCCGGAGTTGCGCTACTCGCACTCCCTGGCCACGCTCACCGGCCTCTGGCCGCGACCAACTGCGCCCCAGCGCGCCCGCCCGGGCCGCGCCTTGCCTCGCCCCGACCGCACTCCCGGGTGCCCCACGCCCTTGTGCGTGCGTCCGCCACGCCCGGCGTTGGCCGTCGCTCACCTTGACCGCGTCCAAGGTGCTCCCCCGCAGCCGCCCGCGACCCTCCTGCTCTGCTTATCGCCATTGCTGTTGCACTGCTACTGCTTGCGTGTGTTGCTGCTTCCTGCCGTTGCCGTTGCGCTGCTGTCGTTCCTCCTTCCTGCTGCTCCCGTGCGCTACTGCTGTCGCCCGCTGCCTGTACCTGCTGCTCTGCTTGCCTCGTCGGTGCGGCTGCTTTGCTGCAACCCCTGCTAGGTGCCGCCTCTGCTACTGATGTATACGGCCGCTAGTATCGCTGCTCTACTGCTGTTGTAGCTGCTGGCTGTGGTGCCCCAGTGGCCGGCTTGGCCAAGCACACCATGCGTGCATGCCCAAGCACACTAGTGGCCGGCTTGTGCCATGGCCGATGGGGATAGCCCCTGTTTAGACGGACCAGTAGATGATAATTAGTGGTTACATTAGCCAATGTGTAGATGACATGTGGATCCCCTTGCTAAATAAATCTGTTTAGCACTTTAGTTAAAACAGCAGTCAATGACAAGTAGGCCCCATGGCCACTATTCACACTTTGACCAGGTCAAACTTTGACTGTTGACTTGCTGACTGTGTATGCTTACTCAGCCCATGGACCCACCTTTCATTCTAATGGGCTAGCTGCCTGGGTGTATAAAAACTAATACACTGTTTAAATTCGAATTTAGGTATATTCCAGAATTCCAGAAATTGTTTAAATCTTTGAAAATTAATATCAAATAATCCGTAACTCGGATGAAAATGTTTTCTACATGAAAGTTGCTCAGAAAAACATGACGAATCCGAATACGTGGTCCGTTTACCTGTCAGATGCCTCTAACTATCTGAACATGGAACTTTCCCCCGCTGGTCATCTGTCTGACACAGGTCCGGAACCGGGAAAACATTCTCGATTGACTTCCCCCTTCGCCGGTATCGTGTAGCACCGCGTTAGAACACGTCTAGCTCTGCCTGTTATCCTGTTATGCACTTGCTTGCTATGTATTTACTGTTTCTCCCCCCTCTTCTCTTCGATAGACCCCGTGACGATGCTAATGCCCCTGTGATCGACTACGTCACCGACGACCCCTCCTTCTCGCCTGAGCAACCAGGCAAGCCCCCCCTTTGATCATCCCGATATCGCCCATTCCTTTCTCTCATGCTTGCATTAGATTTTGCTACTATTATTGTATGCTCCTATTCTGATGCATAGCCTACTTTTGTATCTGCTGTTGTACCTTACCTGCTTATCCTAAACTGCTTAGTATAGGTTGGTTAGTGATCCATCAGTGACCCCCACCTTGTCCTTGTTGCCCCTGCTTCATCATTGAAGACCCGATCAACGGGATCGAAGACCAGGCCCCGGCACCGCACATCACCTTCCCCTTAGTTGCTCGACACTGCTGGGTTACTATCGAGTGCCGAGGGTGAGACCTCTACAGCACTTCTGATGTTAACCCTGTAGTGTAGCTATTCGGTCGTGGTCATCGAGGGTGATTCCACCTTAACCACTTCCGATATGACTCTGTCGTGCAACCCCTCAAGTGTGAACCTCGGGGGTGATTCCTCTTACATTCACCTTGGTGATTACATTGAGTGGAATTCACCGGGGGTGATTCCTCGGGTTTTCCCCTTGATGTTTACACACACAGTTACTATGGTTACTATGACTTTACACTGAGCCATGTTACTAAAGACGGGTCGACCCTGAGGGGTGCCCGCACGAGCATAATTGCGAGTGATGTGGAGTCGGGTTGACCTGGAAGGTGCCCGAGAGATAATTACGAGGCATGGCCGGGCATTCTTAGCCCTTGCCGCAAGTCCTCGAGACGGGGCAACGGGGTCACATCTTTCGTGAGTCTCTGCTTGTTACCGCGCGTTCCTAATCCACTACGATTTGGATATTTGATCCGAGGGGCCTCTGGCCTGATAGCACTAACCATCACGTGGGCATAGTATGGGCGTTCTGCGTCGTATGCATCAGCCGAAGCTTAATAGACGTCAGCGACTGAGCGGCGCATGCCGGGTTGGACTGGTAAGCACCTACCTTTTTAAGGAGGTAGCTAGGTCTGCTCACCGGCCGCGTACGCAACGTGCAGGAGTTCCGGGGAGATGGCCCATGACCCCTGGGGGCATAGGTTTAGTCCGGCGTGCTGGCCTCTCTATTAAGCCTAGGTCGGGTTGCGGCGTATTGTTTGGCCGAGGCCGGGCATGACCCAGGAAAGTGTGTCCGGCCGGAGTTAAGCGAGCGTGGTGGGTAAGTTGGTGCACCCCTGCAGGGAAGAAAACATCTATCGATAGCCTGTCCTACGGTAACGGACACTTGGAGTTGTATGCCGATCGATATAACTAGAACTGGATACTTGTGATGAGAAATGGATGGTGATGAGAATTGGATTGTGATGATAATTGGATAGTACGGCTCTGGGATTTCTTTCTCGCAGGGAGTCGAGAAAGGATCTCTGGCCGAGGTTGATAACGCTACTACTACTTTACTTTATGCTACTCTACTCCCTCCTGTTTGCTGCAAGAGGGTGGTTTCCAGAAGATGCTAGTCTTTGATAGGACTAGGCCTCCTCTCTATTCTGGCATTTCTGCAGCCTAGTCCACATATACAGCCTTCCTTTGATAATGTTGCATCTGTAGTGTAGATCCTTGCTTGCGAGTACTTTCGATGAGTACTCACGGTTGCTTTGCTCCCTCTTTTCCCCTTTTCCATTCTTCTCGGATGACGTAACCAGATGACGGAGTCCAGGAGCCAGATGACACCTTTGACGACTGCTACTACACCAAGGGCGTCTGCTACCACGTGACGGAGACCGCCGATGACCAGGAGTAGTTAGGAGGCTCCCAGGCAGGAGGCCTTGCCTTTTCGATCATAGATGCTTTTGTGCTAGCCTTCTTAAGGCAAACTTGTTTAACTTATGTCTGTACTCAGATATTGTTGCTTCCGCTGACTCGTTTGTATTCAAGCTGATGTATTCGAGCCCTCGAGGCCCCTGGCTTGTAATATAAAGCTTGTATTATTTTAATTTGTGTCTAGAGTTGTGTTGTGATATCTTCCCGTGAGTCCTTGATCTTGATCGTACACATTTGCGTGTATGATTAGTGTATGATTGAATCGAGGGCGTCACAAGTTGGTATCAGAGCCGACTGCCTGTAGGTAGCCCCCTTTCCAACTCCTTGGCCAAAGTTGAGTCTAGTCACTGAAAAACTTTTACTAACATTGGCTGTGTGGCTTACGGGCCCACATCGCTATTGGGTGGTATTAGGATCTTTTATTCCTCATCTTTACTCTGGGACTCTGACCTCTCCTCTTCGGGTTAAACGATTTTGCAAACCCTAAGATTAGGTTCTCATAAACACTTCCTCCCGGAGAGCCCGTCAGTCCAGACAATCACTTGGTGCACCAGAAGATTACGAAGATACTCTTCGATGTTCTCTCAAGACTTTGTGCCCACCGCCTTCCCACCGATATATCCTTATGGATAACTACATATAGTTGTTGTTCATACCTTCGTCCCAAGTTGCTCTTGTTTTTACAAGATGCCTCGAAATACTCTCCACTGTTCTAAGAACCCCTCCTGCAACTGCCTTGAAGTTCTTTGCTGCATGAATACTCCTACGAATAATTCCTCACAATTACCGTGGATTCTTCATCCCCAGTTGTTTGAGTGTTTCACAAAAGTCTTCGAAATACTATTCGATCTTCTGAAAATCCTCAGCAACTTATTGCTCTTGAAATTCTTGCGCGCTTGCATTATGGTTAAATCCCATAAGCTTAGTAATCTTATTGGCATCCTTTGTCACTATCATTTTGAGCTCGTTGATTCAATATGTTGCAGATGTTCGCAATCCCCAGTCAAAACTAGCATCCGTCCTTTTGACTCAGACGTCACTCCAGACATGAGCTTGTTCTCGGCAAATCAAACCTTGATTGATTGTCGAGATATGTTTTTTGTAACTTACTTATCTTTTGATCAGAGCCTCTGCTTCTGGTCCCCCCCCCCGATTTGGTAATCATAATTCCTTCGTATTTAAGCTTTGAAATTATTCAGATATCCCTATAATCTGATGCCTTTGCGTTATTTCTTCTTCTGGTTGAACATCGACACTCATATCGGATTCCTTGCGGTTCGCCAAATCCTTTGTTGGATAATTATCCGACATTGTCCTTCACATCCAAAACTCTTGTGAGTTATTTCCTCGATACATAATGCCTTTGGTAAATTGTATTCTCTGCTTTTGTCAACCATGCTCTGCTTTTGAGTTGGTGTTATTTACTCTTGAAGATTGTGGTATATGATCCTAAGATGCCCCTATGGGTTGAACATGCCTTCCATAAATCCGTGTGAACCCGAAAGATTTCACGGGTCTTACTCATCTGGTATTTCACCAGGTAAAACTTTTAACACTAATGCCTTCTTCAAAACAAGAAGTGAATGAAAGGTTATGCGTTGGAAAAGTGGGAGTCGACCTTGAACTTTGTGTTCATGCCCATGGACACGATGAAGATCCTATTATGGAAGCTTCTTGTAATAATAACTTTTCCTTGATATAATATCATCTGTTATATGTGAATTGATCCTTGGCAATCATGGTTCCGACAATATTTTCTCCTTGATTCCATTTCTCAGACAAGTTAAAGCACTTGTCTTCTACCGATAACACATCTCCGCAACCTCTATTTTGATCTTCCTTCGAGTATTACCCTCCAGTATCTCGAGGATATCAAAGAAACTGTGTTGCTTCCTATGAATCTTCATCGAGTTTTGCTTCTCGTCGATTCCAATTTCCCTTGGGTTCTGAGCTGTTATTCACTCTAGGACACCGATAAGTGAATCAATTATGCACTGCAAATCAATAACTGTAAGTAATTTTCGTTGCTTACGAGTTTAATAATCCTTCAAGTCATTTCTAGCCTGATAGAATATATCATTATCATGCTAAATTTTAACTATGCTACCAGGTCCTTTCTGGAGCACAATTTTCGACGACGAGCTAAGCTTATGTCGATCTTCTTCGTCATACCATTTTGCCATGAACACAAGGTTGCTTTCGAGTTTGTGTCGTACTCGTGGTTCAATTAACCTTACACTTCATCATTTCTTTTGCTTAATGTCGTCGTTAATCGATTACATCTTCATGAAACCTCTCGATAAATGTCTCGTGATCATCATCATCATTCCAAACTTTTCTAGGATATCAACCGAATTCATGATGAGAAATACCATCCTTGCCCCCTCGATGAATTGTGGCTGAGCCTGTGGGCCCCATCCTCATCTTTTCCTAGCTGAAATTGTATGACTTATTTTATAAGTTGTTCTGATGGATCCTTTGTGTATCCGAAGTCTGACATTTCCCTGATGACCATGTCAACACTATCCCGAAGCATGTGTGTGGTACTCCGATCATCAACAAGAACATTGGGAGCGCAATGCTAACTTTTCTTGATCAATTATCCAAACACCGTTGTATGGGTAAACCTCATAAATTCCTTGCCTCCTGTCTAAACGGCTTAATACTTGGAGCCCTATCATGCTCTGCCTTTCCTTGGGAAAGTTATACTCTAACACTTGGGTATAAACATCTTTCCTTTCCATTGGTCTGGTTATCATAATAAACACATTTTCCTTTCCATTGGTTTGCTCAACCTTTCTTGTGATCTATATATGTTATAAGCAGAAATAATTCCCTGCTTATGGAAACACCTCGGTGTACAACTCTGTCAGTAAGACCCTGTTACTATTGTTGTTAACATTCCGGTAACCGCCGGTGGACGAGAACTTTGCCTATTGGCCCGTCTCGTTTCAACGATCAGGAAAATGGTTCTCTTCGTCCCTCGCCCTTGGTACCGACGTTGTTGTTGACATAACTGACAGATTATTCTCTGATATGCCTTACTATCATGACCATGCAAGATGTCATCCCCCTTTCTACCTTTAACCCACATGGTGGGCCTATAACCCACAGTTCCACAGGATCGAAACCTGACTCTCCTGTATATCTTTGATTCCGAAATATTCTTGCATTTGGCTTCGCATCGTGTCACGAGCCACCTTTTGAGAGATGATCTATTCCCGATGCTCTGAACCCCTTTCTCACACTTTGTTCAGGTATCAATTGTTTGTCGATTCGCTTGAAACTTCCTATTGTACCTTCATATTTTGCTCTCGATGTTTTCTTAAGTTTCAACTCGAGAGATACTTCTGCCACATTCCCTGGATTGTTCACCAGATAATTAACCCTATAAGGGCCAGTTCTCCCGAAGTTACTCTTTACTTCCCCACTGAAATCTCGGGACGAGATTTCTTATAGTGGAGGAGATTTGTAACACCCCGGGTGTCACGCTATAGTAAACTCCTGTTAATGGTGCCACGTCATCATAATTAATTTTTGTTAATCTTCCCTTTGTTCCAAACCGACCTTAAATTCATTTTTTAAAAGACAAGTCAAATTATTTTTCCCTCGATCTATAAAACTAAAATGTTTGAATAGTTCTACAAATACACCAGATCATTTTCTTGTGGAACTAACTTCATTTGACCCACAGATAAATCCCTAGGAATTTTATAAGTGTTCCAACAGCAAATAAATTGGTCCTTTCAAAAATAAAGGATTAATTGTACGCTACAAAATGCCCCTATACTTTGTGGTTAGATCCCAAAGCATTGCAAGGTACTTATGTGACAAGTTTCATGTGCAACAAAATTCTTTTGAATTTAATTAAAATGTGAAACAGTGCCTAACAGTTGAGAGCAGAAAGATAATAGAAAAGATGAGGTGGATCACTGTGCACTTAGGCCCAATGTGCACAACACAGGCCCAGCCCACCCCAGCACCTTCTCCTATCTCTGTTCACAAGGGCGTGCTGGACGAACAACACTCGTCCATTGCTCAGATGGCCGCGTGCCGAGCATCCGCCGTCTCCCCCACGAGGATAAGAATGCCACCCGATTCCCCTCTGCCCATGGACGAACCCTAGCCCCCCACTTCCCCCTTTCCCTCGATCTCTCTCTTCTCCTCGCGTGAAACCGATGCTGCCGTCGCCATGGCCGCGACCACCGTGCTCCCCGCGCCGCGAGAAGACGCCCAGAAGGACTGCCATGGTCCACTTCGTCCATCACGAGGACCGAATCGAGCGGGGAAGGCCCGTACACTCGCCATCGCCACCATCTTCATCTTGTACATCGCCGCGGCCTCGACGTCGATCCGCATCACCTCGTCCATCCCGGCCTCGTACGAGCTCACCACCGACCTCCTCTCGGTGAGCAGCGCCAATCCCCCGCCTTTCCCCATAGTTTCCGTCGACGTAGGCCACCGCCCGACCTTCCCTGCCCGGAGTTGCGCTACTCGCACTCCCTGGCCGCGCTCACCGGCCTCTGGCCACGACCAACTGCGCCCCAGCGCGCCCGCCCGGGCCGCGCCTTGCCTCGCCCCGACCGCACTCCCGGGTGCCCCACGCCCTTGTGCGCGCGTCCGCCACGCCCGGCGTTGGCCGTCGCTCACCTTGACCGCGTCCAAGGTGCTCCCCCGCAGCCGCCCGCGACCCTCCTGCTCTGCTTATCGCCGTTGCTGTCGCACTGCTACTGCTTGCGTGTGCTGCTGCTTCCTGCCGTTGCCGTTGCGCTGCTGTCGTTCCTCCTTCCTGCTACTCCCGTGCGCTACTGCTGTCGCCCGCTGCCTGTACCTGCTGCTCTGCTTGCCTCGTCGGTGCGGCTGCTTTGCTGCAACCCCTGCTAGGTGCCGCCTCTGCTGCTGATGTATACGGCCGCTAGTATCGCTGCTCTACTGCTGTTGTAGCTGCTGGCTGTGGTGCCCCAGTGGCCGGCTTGGCCAAGCACACCATGCGTGCATGCCCAAGCACACTAGTGGCCGGCTTGTGCCATGGCCGATGGGGATAGCCCCTGTTTAGACGGACCAGTAGATGATAATTAGTGGTTACATTAGCCTATGTGTAGATGACATGTGGATCCCCTTGCTAAATAAATCTGTTTAGCACTTTAGTTAAAACAACAGTCAATGACAAGTAGGCCCCATGGCCACTATTCACACTTTGACCAGGTCAAACTTTGACTGTTGACTTGCTGACTGTGTATGCTTACTCAGCCCATGGACCCACCTTTCATTCTAATGGGCTAGCTGCCTGGGTGTATAAAAACTAATACACTGTTTAAATTCGAATTTAGGTATATTCCAGAATTCCAGAAATTGTTTAAATCTTTGAAAATTAATATCAAATAATCCGTAACTCGGATGAAAATATTTTCTACATGAAAGTTGCTCAGAAAAACATGACGAATCCGAACACGTGGTCCGTTTACCTGTCAGATGCCTCTAACTATCTGAACATGGAACTTTCCCCCGCTGGTCATCTGTCTGACACAGGTCCGGAACCGGGAAAACATTCCCGGTTGACTTCCCCCTTCGCCGGTATCGTGTAGCACCGCGTTAGAACACGTCTAGCTCTGCCTGTTATCCTGTTATGCACTTGCTTGCTATGTATTTACTGTTTCTCCCCCCTCTTCTCTTCGATAGACCCCGTGACGATGCTGATGCCCCTGTGATCGACTACGTCACCGACGACCCCTCCTTCTCGCCTGAGCAACCAGGCAAGCCCCCCCTTTGATCATCCCGGTATCGCCCATTCCTTTCTCTCATGCTTGCATTAGATTTTGCTACTATTATTGTATGCTCCTATTCTGATGCATAGCCTACTTTTGTATCTGCTGTTGTATCTTACCTGCTTATCCTAAACTGCTTAGTATAGGTTGGTTAGTGATCCATCAGTGACCCCCACCTTGTCCTTGTTGCCCCTGCTTCATCATTGAAGACCCGATCAACGGGATTGAAGACCAGGCCCCGGCACCGCACATCACCTTCCCCTTAGTTGCTCGACACTGCTGGGTTACTATCGAGTGCCGAGGGTGAGACCTCTACAGCACTTCTGATGTTAACCCTGTAGTGTAGCTATTCGGTCGTGGTCATCGAGGGTGATTCCACCTTAACCACTTCCGATATGACTCTGTCGTGCAACCCCTCAAGTGTGAACCTCGGGGGTGATTCCTCTTACGTTCACCTTGGTGATTACATTGAGTGGAATTCACCGAGGGTGATTCCTCGGGTTTTCCCCTTGATGTTTAAACACACAGTTACTATGGTTACTATGACTTTACACTGAGCCACGTTACTAAAGACGGGTCGACCCTGAGGGGTGCCCGCGCGAGCATAATTGCGAGTGATGTGGAGTCGGGTTGACCTGGAAGGTGCCCGAGAGATAATTATGAGGCGTGGCTGGGCATTCTTAGCCCTTGCCGCAAGTCCTCGAGACGGGGCAACGGGGTCACATCTTTCGTGAGTCTTTGCTTGTTACCGCGCGTTCCTAATCCACTACGATTTGGATATTTGATCCGAGGGGCCTCTGGCCTGATAGCACTAACCATCACGTGGGCATAGTATGGGCGTTCTGCGTCGTATGCATCAGCCGAAGCTTAATAGACGTCAGCGACTGAGCGGCGCGCGCCGGGTTGGACTGGTAAGCACCTACCTTTTTAAGGAGGTAGCTAGGTCTGCTCACCGGCCGCGTTCGCAACGTGCAGGAGTTTCCGGGGAGATGGCCCATGACCCCTGGGGGCATAGGTTTAGTCCGGCGTGCTGGCCTCTCTATTAAGCCTAGGTCGGGTTGCGGCGTATTGTTTGGCCGAGGCCGGGCATAACCCTGGAAAGTGTGTCCGGCCGGAGTTAAGCGAGCGTGGTGGGTAAGTTGGTGCACTCCTGCAGGGAAGAAAACATCTATCGATAGCCTGTCCTACGGTAACGGACACTTGGAGTTGTATCCCGATCGATATAACTAGAACTGGATACTTGTGATGAGAAATGGATGGTGATGAGAATTGGATTGTGATGATAATTGGATAGTACGGCTCTGGGATTTCTTTCTCGCAGGGAGTCGAGAAAGGATCTCTGGCCGAGGTTGATAACGCTACTACTACTTTACTTTATGCTACTCTACTCCCTCCTGTTTGCTGCAAGAGGGTGGTTTCCAGAAGATGCTAGTCTTCGATAGGACTAGGCCTCCTCTCTATTCTGGCATTTCTGCAGCCCAGTCCACATATACAGCCTTCCTTTGATAATGTTGCATCTGTAGTGTAGATCCTTGCTTGCGAGTACTTTGGATGAGTACTCACGGTTGCTTTGCTCCCTCTTTTCCCCTTTTCCATTCTTCTCGGATGATGCAACCAGATGACGGAGTCCAGGAGCCAGATGACACCTTTGACGACTGCTACTACACCAAGGGCGTCTGCTACCACGTGACGGAGACCGCCGATGACCAGGTGTAGTTAGGAGGCTCCCAGGCAGGAGGCCTTGCCTTTTCGATCATAGATGCTTTTGTGCTAGCCTTCTTAAGGCAAACTTGTTTAACTTATGTCTGTACTCAGATATTGTTGCTTCCGCTGACTCGTTTGTATTCAAGCTGATGTATTCGAGCCCTCGAGGCCCCTGGCTTGTAATATAAAGCTTGTATTATTTTAATTTGTGTCTAGAGTTGTGTTGTGATATCTTCCCGTGAGTCCTTGATCTTGATCGTACACATTTGCGTGTATGATTAGTGTACGATTGAATCGAGGGCGTCACATCGTAGAAGTGTTCCATGACATTACCAAAATTATCATCACGGAAGTGTCCACTTCCATGACAATAAATTGCGCGTCAAAGAAGTTCTTTCGTCAAGGGTGACCGACACGTGGCATCCACCATAATGGAACGTCGTTAAGCTATCGGGTCAGGTTTTGGATCCGATAACCCGTTAACAGCCCCGACCAATGGGGATTTTCCACGTGTAAAATCATCATTGGCTGGAGGAGACACGTGTCAACTCATCCAATGGGCGAGACGCGCCTATGATATGTTGACACGTGGACCGGCCCATCAAGTTTAAATGGGCCGGCCCAACTGAAGGCCCACAAGATTTTGCGGACCATAATGGGCTGGCCCAGCTAAAGGCCCACGAGATTTTGCGGACCATAATGGGCTGGCCTAGCTAAAGGTCCACAAGATTTTGCGGGCCATAAAGGGCCGGCCCAGGTAAAGGCCCACAAGATTTTTTTTGTGCCATAATGGGCCGACCCAGGTAAATCCCACAAGATTCTTGCGGGTCATAATGGGTCGGCACAGCTAAAGGCCCACGAGATTTCACCGACATTAACGGGCCGGCCCAGCTGTAGGCCCACAAGATTTTGTGGACCCATTAACTACCTGCCATGTTTTGGGCCAAATGCCGGCCCATATTTGATCCGGTCCATTAATGGCCTGCCACGCTCCGGGCCTAATAGTGGCCCATATGAGATCCGGCCCGTTAAAGGCCTACCACGTTTTGGGCCAAGTTACAGCCCAGATCAGGTCCGGCCCTTTAAGAGGCTTTGGGCTCAATTATGGCCCGTATCAGATTCGGCCCGTCAACTGGACACTATGCTTTTGGGCCCACTTGCTAAAGGCCCACTTAATAATTCGCCCTGATATTAGTTTTGGCCTGTTAAGGGCTCATTTAACATTTCGATCCTATATTAATTTCAACCTGTTAAAAGCCCGTCATATAGTTGGGCCTAACTACGGCCCGGTTTGCATCCGGCCTGCTCGCAGCCGATATCTGATTGGGCCAAATAAAGACCGAGACAATTTTTTGGCCTGTTAAAAGCCCGTGATTTGATTCACACAATCATGGGACGGGGTTCATTTCGGGCTGCTGTCGGCCCATGAGCTGATCGGCACGTTTCAGGCCCAACCTACATTGTGATTGCATGACGGCCCGATTATGTACCGTAATTTTACGGTTTGGCCGATTTACTACGAAGACAGGATATATATACAGCAAAATAACTGCAGCATTGTGAATAAGAAAAAACCTATACTATACAATAAAGAAATTATGGCATATTACATCCACTGGGCATCAAAGTTCACCACTATGATAATAAAGCACAAGCAGACAACAGATTACATACACTGGGCATCAAAGATCGCCACCAGTGCAAATAAACACGCCGACAAAATAATATACAAAACCGACATGACTTAAATAGAGTTCAAGAAAGGTTAGCCCTGCTGGGGAGCTGCAGCGCAAGCAGCTGAGCAAGATGATGAGACTGCGCTTGTTCAACACTTATATCTTCCTCACTCTGAAAGATAAACAAGCAGACAGATGACAGGTTTTGCACATAAAAGTATTAGTGCTGACAATTCATCACATTTCTTACTGACGAATAAAGTGACACAGTTTAAATTTGCATTAACACAATATGGTATTGTTCAGGTCAAGACATGGTAGGAAATGACATTGTGAAGGAGTTGGCAGCTTCACGACACCACTGGATTACAAATCAAGAACTCATAAGTATCAATGGTTAGTGTGCTGTCAATTTATACCATTTTAGATTGGCAAATAAAGAGACGGTTTAAATAATAGTAGAATGATATGACATTGTTCATAGTTAAGACATTGCAGAATATGACATTGTGTTGTAGTGGGTAGGTTCACCACACCACTAGATTATGGATGAAGAACAAAAGCATACATGTAGTGCAAAAGAAGACCACTTGCTCTGTATAGTTTAATTTACATGGTATGAAGAAGGAACTTGGTTGTACAACTGAAAACTTAAATTGAGAAAGGACGAATTTTTGTTTATGAACTACATATAATAGACTTTAAACAAGCAATTTGATGCAAACACCAAAAATAAAAAGCTGTTGCAGTCATGCCTAACCAAATATATACAACAAAGTTTGAAGGCTTGAGATGGACAAACTTACATTATTGGTGAAGACAAGCTCTATAAAGGCCTTGTCCATGCTGATGGGGGGGGGCAATTCAAGAAGTTTACCACAGAATCTTCTTCAAAAGCATTGCCTTTATTCTACATTTTGTTAAGAGTAAATATAGATGTGATAATATACGAAAAAATGGAGAATATTTAAGATAAGATGAAGAGTGATGCTACATAACCAAGTAGCTATAAATGTAAGTGCAGCGATACAGGCAAAAGGTACAGCCAAGAGCAATGCACAGCTAAACTTCTTCAGTACCAACCTTATGGTAAGAGTAAATATAGATCTGATGTGTAGAAAATGGAGGGCAAAGGAAAATAAGCTGCAGAGTGATGGTACATGAACACCTACCTGTCATTATAAGTACACTGATAAAGGACAGCATGTACTTACAAGAACAATGCAGAGCTAAAAAAACATTGGCATTGGATATATTCTACACTAATGTAACCATTCATATAGATCAGATAATTTGGAGTGAACAACTGATAAAAACATTGGCATTGGATATATTCTACACTAATATAAGCATTTGAGTGGAAAAACATGGTACGATGACAGATGGAATATGTACTGATAATGGATGGGCATGGCATCTCGACATATATGATGAGTAAACTAAGCAGATGGCGGTGCAACAAAGTAGAAGAAATGCAAGACAACATATGCAAGATACGTGCAATCAATAAAACCTTGCCAAATTAGAACAGGCACCTTGATGGGTGAACAGGACAGGCCATCTGCCTTTGACTCCTCGAGGTTAGAATAGTCATTAGGATGATATTCTGAACAAGCATCAACAGGTGGGGAGCGTACGAGTTTCATTGCTTCCAGAATGGCACTCAAGGCCTTGGTGCCAATTTTGTAAGTCATTGCAGTGTTCCACAATATTCTTCTGATGCGCGGATTCTGATATTCACTGTAATTGCGTATGATATCTGAGAACCATGAAAACATAAATAGTTGTGAGATTATCTTTGTAATGCAGATGATATTCTAATATAGGGGCGCCCATGTAGACACTTGTGTGCTATCACTAGATTCTGATGAGAGAGCTCATGTGTGTTGTAATATGGTGTGTGCATTTATATAATCTGGCACAAGTACACAAAAAATAGGCTCCAGAAGTAAGGATAATTGGCAGATGATAGGTTCATAATATACTATATAGAGAGTTTATTGCCAAACCATGATAACAAGAGCACACAGCAACTAGGCAGATCATAGTGTACATAACAGGGGTACACCATAACCAGGATATATAAATCGGGAAAGTGGAACTGGCTGGAAATTACGGTGTTGTATTGCCGCTAGTAATTGAAAGCCTATCGATCACGTACAGGCCAGCTCTATCAGCTGTTAGACTGCAGATGTACCTACTCCCCTTCCTGATAAGGAACATACTGTGCTTCCCATACAGAACACTGCATGGGCCGCCGGCCGAACCACCAGCCCCACCGCCTGTTGGGGAACGTTGCAGAAAACAAAAAATTTCCTACGGTTTCACCAAGATCCATCTAGGAGTTCATCTAGCAACGAGTGATCGGATTGCATCTACATACCTTTGTAGATCACGCGCGGAAGCGTTCAAAGAACGGGGATGAGGAAGGCATACTCGACGTGATCCAAATCACCGGAGATCCTAGCGCCGAACGGACGGCACCTCCGCGTTCAACACACATACGGTCAGCGTAACGTCTCCTTCTTCTTGATCCAGCAAGGGGAAGGAGAGGTTGAGGATGATGGCACCAGCAACAGCACGACGGCGTGGTGGTGATGGAGCTGTAGTACTCCGGCAGGGCTTCGCCAAGCACTATGGAGGAGAAGGATGTGTTGGAGAGGGAGAGGGAGGCACCAAAGGCGTGGTGTGAGAGGCCCTCCTTCCCCCACTATATATAGGGAGCCTAGGGGGGGCGCCGGCCCTAGGAGATGCAATCTCCTAGGGGGCGGCGGCCAAGGGAGGAATCCCTCCTCCCCAAGGCACCTAGGAGGTGCCTTCCCCCTTTAGGACTCTTCCTTTCCTTATCTCTTGGCGCATGGGCCTCTTGGGGCTGGTGCCCTTGGCCCATATAGGCCAAGGCGCACACCCCTACAGCCCATGTGGCCCCCCGGGGCAGGTGGCCCCACCCGGTTGACCCCCGGGACCCTTCCGGTGGTCCCGGTACAATACCGGTGACCCCGAAACTTGTCCCGACGGCCAAAATAGCACTTCCTATATATGATTCTTTACCTCCGGACCATTCCGGAACTCCTCGTGACGTCCGGGATCTCATCCGGGACTCCGAACAACATTCGGGTTACTGCATATACATATCCCTACAACCCTAGCGTCACCGAACGTTAAGTGTGTAGACCCTACGGGTTCGGGAGACATGTAGACATGACCGAGATCGCTCTCCGGTCAATAACCAACAGCGGGATCTGGATACCCATGTTGGCTCCCACATGCTCCTCGATGATCTCATCGGATGAACCACGATGTTGAGGATTCAAGCAACCCCGTATACAATTCCCTTTGTCAATCGGTATGCTACTTGCCCGAGATTCGATCGTCGGTATCCCAATACCTTGTTCAATCTCGTTACCGGCAAGTCACTTTACTCGTACCGTAATGCATGATCCCGTGACTAGACACTTGGTCACTTTGAGCTCATAATTATGATGTATTACCGAGTGGGCCCAGTGATACCTCTCCGTCATACGGAGTGACAAATCCCAGTCTTGATCCGTGTCAACCCAACAGACACTTTCGGAGATACCCGTAGTATACCTTTATAGTCACCCAGTTACGTTGTGACGTTTGGTACACCCAAAGCACTCCTACGGTATCCAGGAGTTACACGATCTCATGGTCTAAGGAAAGGATACTTGACATTGGAAAAACTCTAGCAAACGAACTATACAATCTTATGCTATGTTTAGGATTGGGTCTTGTCCATCACATCATTCTCCTAATGATGTGATCTCGTTATCAATGACATCCAATGTCCATAGTCAGGAAACCATGACTATCTGTTGATCAACGAGCTAGTCAACTAGAGGCTTACTAGGGACATGTTGGTGTCTATTATTCACACATGTATTACGATTTCCGGATAACACAATTATAGCATGAATAAAGACAATTATCATGAACAAGGAAATATAATAATAATGCTTTTATTATTGCCTCTAGAGCATATTCCAATAGTCTCCCACTTGCACTAGAGTCAATAATCTAGTTACATTGTGATGAATCGAACACCCATGGAATTCTGGTGTTGATCATGTTTTGCTCTAGGGAGAGGTTTAGTCAACGGATCTGCTACATTCAGGTCTGTATGTACTTTACAAATATCTATGTCTCCATCTTGAACATTTTCACAAATGGAGTTGAAGCGACGCTTGATGTGCCTTGTCTTCTTGTGAAACCTGGGCTCCTTGGCAAGAGCAATAGCTCCAGTGTTGTCACAGAAGAGCTTGATCGGCCCCGACGCATTGGGTATGACTCCTAGGTCGGAGATGAACTCCTTCACCCAAATTGCTTCATGCGCTGCCTCCGAGGCTGCCATGTACTCCGCTTCACATGTAGATCCTGCCACGACGCTCTGCTTGCAACTGCACCAGCTTACTGCCCCACCATTCAAAATATACATGTATCCGGTTTGTGACTTAGAGTCATCCAGATCTGTGTCGAAGCTAGCGTCGACGTAACCTTTTACGACGAGCTCTTCGTCACCTCCATAAACGAGAAACATTTCCTTAGTCCTTTTCAGGTACTTCAGGATATTCTTGACCGCTGTCCAGTGTTCCTTGCCGGGATTACTTTGGTACCTACCTACCAAACTTACGGCAAGGTTTACATCAGGTCTGGTACACAGCATGGCATACATAATAGAACCTATGGCTGAGGCATAGGGGATGACACTCATCTCTTCTATATCTTTTGTCGTGGTCGGACATTGAGCTGAGCTCAATTTCACACCTTGCAACACAGGCAAGAACCCCTTCTTAGACTGATCCATATTGAACTTCTTCAATATCTTATCAAGGTATGTGCTTTGTGAAAGACCTATGAGGCGTCTTGATCTGTCTCTATAGATCTTGATGCCTAATATATAAGCAGCTTCTCCAAGGTCCTTCATTGAAAAACTCTTATTCAAGTAGGCCTTAATGCTATCCAAGAGTTCTATATCATTTCCCATCAAAAGTATGTCATCTACATATAATATGAGAAATGCTATAGAGCTCCCACTCACTTTCTTGTAAACACAGGCTTCTCCATAAGTCTGCGTAAACCCAAACGCTTTGATCATCTCATCAAAGCGAATGTTCCAACTCCGAGATGCTTGCACCAGCCCATAAATCGAGCGTTGGAGCTTGCACACCTTGTCAGCATTCTTAGGATCGACAAAACCTTCCGGCTGCATCATATACAATTCTTCCTTAAGGAAACCATTAAGGAATGCCGTTTTGACGTCCATTTGCCATATCTCATAGAATGCGGCAATTGCTAACATGATTCGGATGGACTTTAGCTTCGCTACCGGTGAGAAAGTCTCATCGTAGTCAACCCCTTGAACTTGTCGATAACCCTTAGCGACAAGCCGAGCTTTATAGATGGTCACATTACCATCCGCGTATGTCTTCTTCTTAAAGATCCATTTATTTTCTATGGCTCACCGCTCTACGAGCAAGTCAGTCAAAGTCCATACTTCGTTTTCATACATGGATCCTATCTCGGATTTCATGGCTTCCAGCCATTTGTCGGAATCCGGGCCCGCCATCGCTTCCTCATAGTTCGAAGGTTCACCGTTGTCTAACAACATGATTTCCAAGACAGGGTTGCCGTACCACTCTGGTGCGGAACGTGTCCTTGTGGACCTTCGAATTTCAGTACGAGCTTGATCAGAAGTATCATGATCATCATCATTAACTTCCTCTCTAGTTGGTGCAGGAACCTCAGGAACATTTTCTTGAGCTGCGCCATTTTCCGGTTCAAGAGGTAATACTTCATCAAGTTCTACTTTCCTCCCACTTACTTCTTTCGAGAGAAACTCTTTCTCTAGAAAGGATCCATTCTTGGCAACAAAGATCTTGCCTTCGGATCTGAGGTAGAAGGTATACCCTATAGTTTCTTTAGGGTATCCTATGAAGACGCATTTTTCCGACTTGGGTTCGAGCTTTTTAGGTTGAAGCATCGCATCCCCAAACTTTTAGAAACAACATCTTAGGTTTCTTCCCAAACCATAATTCATACGGTGTCGTCTCAACGGATTTCGACGGAGCCCTATTTAAAGTGAATGTGGCAGTCTCTAAAGCATACCCCCAAAAGGATAGCGGTAAATCGGCAAGAGACATCATAGATCGCACCGTATCTAATAGAGTGCGATTACGACGTTCGGACACACCATTACGCTGAGGTGTTCCAGGTGGCGTGAGTTGTGAAACTATTCCACATTTTCTTAAGTGTGTGCCAAATTCGTCACTCAAGTATTCTCCTCCACGATCTGATCGTAAAAACTTGATTTTTCTGTCACGTTGATTCTCAACCTCACTCTGAAGTTCTTTGAACTTTTCAAAGGTTTCAGACTTGTGTTTCATTAAGTAGACATACCTATATCTACTCAAGTCATCAGTGAGGGTGAGAACATAACGATAGCCACCGCGAGCCTCAACACTCATTGGACCGCACACATCAGTATGTATGATTTCCAATAAGTTGGTTGCTCGCTCCATTGTTCCTGAGAACGGAGTCTTGGTCATTTTACCCATGAGGCATGGTTCGCACGTGTCAAATGATTCGTAATCAAGAGACTCTAAAAGTCCATCAGCATGGAGCTTCTTCATGCGTTTGACACCTATGTGACCAAGGCGGCAGTGCCACAAGTATGTGGGACTATCATTATCAATCTTACATCTTTTGGTACTCACACTATGAACATGTGTAGCATTACGCTCGAGATTCATTAAGAATAAACCATTCACCATCAGAGCATGACCATAAAACATATCTCTCATATAAATAGAACAACCATTATTCTCAGATTTAAATGAGTAGCCATCTCGAATTAAACGAGATCCTGATACAATGTTCATGCTCAAACTTGGGACTAAATAACAATTATTGAGGTTCAAAACTAATCCCGTAGGTAAATGTAGAGGTAGCGTGCCGACGGCGATCACATCGATCTTGGAACCATTCCCGACGCGCATCGTCACCTCGTCCTTCGCCAGTCTCCGCTTATTCCGCAGCTCCTGCTTTGAGTTACAAATGTGAGCAACTGCACCGGTATCAAATACCCAGGAGCTACTACGAGTACTGGTAAGGTACACATCAATTACATGTATATCACATATACCTTTTGTTTTCCTGGCCTTCTTGTCTGCTAAGTATTTGGGGCAGTTCCGCTTCTAGTGACCACTTCTCTTGCAATAAAAGCACTCACTCTCGGGCTTGGGTCCATTCTTTGGCTTCTTCCCAGTAGCTTGCATACCAGGCGCGGCAACTCCCTTGCCGTCCTTCTTGAAGTTCTTCTTACCCTTGCCTTTCTTGAACTTAGTGGTTTTATTCACCATCAACACTTGATGTTCCTTTTTGACTTCTACCTCTGCTGATTTCAGCATTGCAAATAATTCGGGAATGGTCTTTTCCATCCCCTGCATATTGAAGTTCATCACAAAGCTCTTGTAGCTCGGTGGAAGCGACTAAAGGATTCTGTCAATGACCGCGTCATCCGGGAGATTAACTCCTAGCTGAGTCAAGCGGTTATGTAACCCAGACATTGTGAGTATGTGCTCACTGACAGAACTATTTTCCTCCATCTTACAACTGAAGAATTTGTCGGAGACTTCATATCTCTCGACCCGGGCATGAGCTTGAAAAACCATTTTCAGCTCTTCGAACATCTCATATGCTCCATGTCTCTCAAAATGCTTTTGGAGCCCCAGCTCTAAGCTGTAAAGCATGTCGCACTGAACGAGGGAGTAGTCATCAGCACGTGTCTGCCAAGCGTTCATAACGTCTTGGTTCTGTGGGACGGGTGCGTCACCTAGCGGTGCTTGTAGGACATAATCTTTCTTGGCAGCTATGAGGATGATCCTCAGGTTCCGGACCCAGTCCGTATAGTTGCTGCCATTGTCTTTCAGCTTGGTTTTCTCTAGGAACGCGTTGAAGTTGAGGACTATGTTGACCATTTGATCTACAAGACATATTGTAAAGATTTTAGACTAAGTTCATGATAATTAAGTTCATCTAATCAAATTATTCAATGAACTCCCACTCAGATAGACATCCCTCCAGTCATCTAAGTATAACATGATCCGAGTTAACTAGGCCGTGTCCGATCATCACGTGAGACGAACTAGTCAACGTCGGTGAACATCTTCATGTTGATCGTATCTTCTATACGACTATGCTCGACCTTTCGGTCTTCTGTGTTCCGAGGCCATGTCTGTACATGCTAGGCTCGTCAAGTCAACCTAAGTGTTTGCATGTGTAAATCTGTCTTACACCCGTTGTATGTGAACGTTGGAATCTATCACACCCGATCATCACGTGGTGCTTCAAAACAACGAACTGTCGCAATGGTGCACAGTTAGGGGGAACACTTTCTTGAAATTATTATGAGGGATCATCTTATTTACTACCGTCGTTCTAAGCAAACAAGATGTACAAAACATGATAAACATCACATGCAATCAAATAATAATAGTGACATGATATGGCCAATATCACATAGCTCCTTTGATCTCCATCTTGGGGCTCCATGATCATCTTGTCACCGGCATGACACCATGATCTCCATCATCGTGTCTCCATGAACTTGCTCGCCAACTATTACTTCTACTACTACGGCTAATGCGTTTAGCAATAAAGTAAAGTAATTTACATGGCGTTTCTCAATGACACGCAGGTCATACAAAAAATAAAGACAACTCCTATGGCTCCTGCCGGTTGTCATACTCATCGACATGCAAGTCGTGATTCCTATTACAATAGCATGAACATCTCATACATCACATATATATCATTCATCATTCATCACAACTTTGGCCATATCACATCACAAAGCACTTGCTGCAAAAACAAGTTAGACGTCCTCTAATTGTTGTTGCAAGTTTTACGTGGCTGAAATAGGGTTCTAGCAAGAACGTTTTCTTACCTACGTTAAAGCCACAACATGATCTGTCAACTTCTATTTACCCTTCATAAGGACCCTTTTCATCGAATCCGCTCCAACTGAAGTGGGAGAGACAGACACCCGCCAACCACCTTATGCAACTAGTGCATGTTAGTCGGTGGAACCGGTCTCACGTAAGCGTACGTGTAAGGTTGGTCCGGGCCGCTTCATCCCACAATACCGCTGAAGCAAGATAAGACTAGTAGTAGCAAGAAAGTTGACAACATTAACGCCCACAACAAATTGTGTTCTACTCGTGCAAGAGAACTACGCATAGACCTAGCTCATGATGCCACTGATGGGGAACGTTGCAGAAAACAAAAATTTTCCTACGGTTTCACCAAAATCCATCTAGGAGTTCATCTAGCAACGAGTGATCGGATTGCATCTACATACCTTTGTAGATCACGCGTGGAAGCGTTCAAAGAACGGGGATGAGGAAGGCGTACTCGACGTGATCCAAATCACCGGAGATTCTAGCGCCGAACGGACGGCACCTCCGCGTTCAACACACATACGGTCAGCGTAACGTCTCCTTCTTCTTGATCCAGCAAGGGGAAGGAGAGGTTGAGGATGATGGCACCAGCAGCAGCACGACGGCGTGGTGGTGATGGAGCTGCAGTACTCCAGCAGGGCTTCGCCAAGCACTATGGAGGAGGAGGATGTGTTGGAGAGGGAGAGGGAGGCACCAAAGGTGTGGTGTGAGAGGCCCTCCTTCCCCCACTATATATAGGGAGCCTAGGGGGGCGCCGGCCCTAGGAGATGTAATCTCCTAGGGGGCGGCGGCTAATGGAGGAATCCCTCCTCCCCAAGGCACCTAGGAGGTGCCTTCCCCCTTTAGGACTCTTCCTTTCCTTATCTCTTGGCGCATGGGCCTCTTGGGGCTGGTGCCCTTGGCCCATATAGGCCAAGGCACACACCCCTACAGCCCATGTGGCCCCCGGGGCAGGTGGCCCCACCTGGTTGACCCCCGGGACCCTTCCGGTGGTCCCGGTACAATACCGGTGACCCCGAAACTTGTCCCGGCGGCCGAAATAGCACTTCCTATATATAATTCTTTACCTCCGAACCATTCCGGAACTCCTCGTGACGCCCGGGATCTCATCCGGGACTCTAAACAACATTCGGGTTACAGCATATACATATCCCTACAACCCTAGCGTCACCGAACCTTAAGTGTGTAGACCCTACGGGTTCGGGAGACATGTAGACATGACCGAGATTGCTCTCCGGTCAATAACCAACAGCGGGATCTGGATACCCATGTTGGTTCCCACATGCTCCTCGATGATCTCATCGGATGAACCACGATGTCGAGGATTCAAGCAACCCCGTATACAATTCCCTTTGTCAATCGGTATGCTACTTGCCCGAGATCCGATCGTCGATATCCCAATACCTTGTTCAATCTCGTTACCGGCAAGTCACTTTACTTGTACCGTAATGCATGATCCCGTGACCAGACACTTGGTCACTTTGAGCTCATAATGATGATGTATTACCGAGTGGGCCCAGTGAGACCTCTCCGTCATACGGAGTGACAAATCCCAGTCTTGATCCCTGTCAACCCAACAGACACTTTCGGAGATACCCATAGTATACCTTTATAGTCACCCAGTTACGTTGTGACGTTTGGTACACCCAAAGCACTCCTACGGTATCCGGGAGTTACACGATCTCATGGTCTAAGGAAAGGATACTTGACATTGGAAAAACTCTAGCAAACGAACTATACGATCTTATGCTATGTTTAGGATTGGGTCTTGTCCATCACATCATTCTCCTAATGATGTGATCTCGTTATCAATGACATCCAATGTCCATAGTCAGGAAACCATGACTATCTGTTGATCAACGAGCTAGTAAACTAGAGGCTTACTAGGGACATGTTGGTGTCTATTATTCACACATGTATTACGATTTCCGGATAACACAATTATAGCATGAATAAAGACAATTATCATGAATAAGGAAATATAATAATAATTCTTTTATTATTGCCTCTAGAGCATATTTCCAACACCGCCTGTGTTCCTCCGCCACCCCTACCCCCACCCCCGCCCCCACCCGCGTCGAGTTTTCTTCGTTCGACGAGGCCCCACCCCGCCCCCCAAAACCACCGTCCCCACCCGAGCCCTTTCGATCGCACCGGCGAACTCCGGCGAGCTCTGAAAAATCGACTGACCCAATTTTGAAAATTGGTCTACTGTGATTTAACTGGTGTGGAATATAAAAGGGGAAAACCATGGGTATTGCGAGCATGGTATTGAGCGTGCCATGGTGGATCTGAAGGTGCAAGCCAGACAAAGGCAACTTCGCAACCAAGACAAGAAATCATAGTAAAGCAGTGGCGATCTATTTTCTTGTTGCGGTAAATAAGTTGAGCAGATACGAAAGAGTACCCCCTCTGGTGCGGCGCCGTGTACGCATCTGCTGAGAAGTTGACGGTGCTGCGGTAGCAATGGCTATCGGCGGCGTGGAAGCAGATCTAGGAGGGTAGATGGTGGCGGCGGGGCGCGGTGGACGAGACGGTCGTAGGAGCGGCACCAGCAAGGTGGACGACGACAGGGATGAAGCAAGAGGACAGGATGCAAGGATCCTGGTCCGAAGCCGTGGATGAGAGAGGTCGATCTCTCGTAATGGACGGCGGCGCCAGGGTATCAGCTCCGGCATGGTGGAGGAGGACGGCGGTGGATGGGGTGGCGGACGGCGGCGAATGGAGGAGGGTGGGATGGAGAGGGTGTTTTGGCGCCCACGGAGTACGAATGGGGAAAAGGGAGGTAGAGAGGAAGGGGGAACCATGTATTCAGGGCGCGCTTGTCTCAAATGCGAGGAAATTTACAAACTTAGCCCTCGTTTCAAATTTCTACTACATCACAGCAACACTAGTCAGTTGGGGATAGGACGGTAATCTCGCATACACCGAATATTTGCCGATGAGAGTTTGTTTTTGGCGCCCATCGTTCATGAATATGAATCGGGGAGGGAGTCTATTTCGGCCGAGGACACACTGTGTTTTGGCGCCCACCGTGTATGAATCCGGGTGAGAGGCGGTTACGTCACGTTTGGGTGAAATTACAAACCTACCCCTATCGAAACCTACAGAAATCCAGCATATAGGCTTTGCGTGGCAGGGATAGGCAGTAGTGATTTCCATCTCGCAGATTTTGGTTTCGGGCGGTTACTGCGACTTTCCCCGCTTCGTTCAAATTTTCCAGAGTGCACGTTTACCGTGCCAACTCAATTCGAATCCCGTTTGCATTCTATTTTTTTCCGGGCGGGATCCATTTTCAATTGGAATTACATTCTATATACATCATTTTTTTATATATACTTTCAAAAGCACAACACCATTTATACATAAATATGGTTTACAAATGGCATGATCTCAGATTCATAAGGTTGTATCCATCAATTTGGATTTTCAAATATTTGAAACCACTTTAGGTTGAAATCCAATGTATGCATTCCTCGCTAACTGTCTCCAATTAATGTGTGTTTCATGCGGGTTTTTTTACTTCTCAAACATGTATAATGTGTTTCACACACGCAACATATAGTGTAATCCCGTTTAGACATTAATTGCATATAAACCATGCATTGTTTGTAATTGAAGAATCTATGGATCACCAATATTGATAAACTATATAACATTACACGTGTGCCCAAATTCAAATGAATATGCATGTTTGATACACCAATTTGCGTTATGATATTATCGATGTCGTGATCTCCAGTTTAAATATTTGAATCCCCTTTAATCCAGATATTCGTCTCATATAGCTATCACTCATGCTTATATAGGACTATCTCTCTGGACCTATACGCGTTCATCGTCTCTCAGGTATCTCTCGTGCTACCTGTATGTCGACAATGATCTTTTATCTTCGTAACACACTGACGGTACTCTCTCCCTCGACCTTCATCACTCTATCTCTCTCTAAGTATATCTCGCTCCCTGCTATGTGTCTCTAACTATGATTCTCCATGTGGAATCTCTTTCTCTCACACAAACACAAAACTTTGTCTCCCGGGGTCTCATTTCTCTCTACTATTCCCATGTGTGCCACTCGCACACCCCTCATACAGAGATGTCTTTCGCTCCTTAGATATGAGAACCTACGACTCTTCCTCTTCAATATCTCTTTCTCACACACAAACACAAACTCTGTCTCCCAGGGTCTCATATTTCTCCATTGTTCTCTTGTATGTCGCTCACACACACCCTCTCTCCCTAGAGATATCTTGCGTTCCCTCATATGTCTCTCTAGCTATCACTCTCGTTGTGAAATATCTTTCTCTCTCACAGACACAAAACTCCGTCTCTCTGGATCTCATTTCTCTCTGATATCTGTTGTATGTGACTCACACGCACCCTCTCTCTATCTCTCTCACACCCACACACATAACCCAGCCTTCTGATCCACTATACTCCTATCTCTAACGCACACTAGCTAGCATCTTTATCTTTCTATTTATCTGTTTTTCCATCAACCTTCTTTCTCGCCCTCACTCTTGATTCCTATCACGCACACTACATATGTTTCTCTCTACATGCAGTCAAGTGCCCTCTCACACACATATATAAACTTCACCCTTTGAACCACCCGACGGTCATCTCCAACACCCAAACTAGAGGATGTCCCTCTAGCTAGCATCTCCATCTCTGTATCTATCTGTAGTTTCTCCGTCAACATTTCTTTCTCGCACGGAGTCTTGCTTCCTATCACCCACACTATATATGTCTCTCCATACATATGCATTTATAGGTTGGTCTCTTTTGCACAATCATTGCGCCTCACTCTGCTCGCAGTGGATGCATGCTCCAGCCCACGCCACTATCTCTTAAAGACAAAAACACATGCTCAATTTTCAGGACTTCTTCCATGCATTCTCACATGCATGCATATTGTCATACCGATCCGTCTCTCCCATGTCGTTGATCTTATGACTTATGTCTTCTTTCTTTTATCTCGATCATGCGCGCGCACACACACACATCTCACGTATACATGTATACCTCTCACACATGCACGTTCAAGGTCTCTATGTCTCCATACATAGTTAATTACCCACAATCCTAATGCCACATCGAATCATTCTCCTCTTTTGTGCACATAACTTCCGCCTGGATGGGTAAAACACACACTCACACTTAACAATCTCCTTCTAGCTACCCCCCCCCCCGCCTCTCACTCTTCCCCTATATCCCTGAAACCAATAAGACCATCC
Organism: Triticum aestivum; assembly: GCF_018294505.1. NCBI lineage: Eukaryota > Viridiplantae > Streptophyta > Magnoliopsida > Poales > Poaceae > Triticum > Triticum aestivum. The sequence continues at coordinate 274,417,849 of NC_057812.1, forward strand.
ATTAGTTTAATTCCCACCTACATGCACCATTGATATATAGTAGTCTTCCTCGATGTCTCTCGAACAAACACATTCTCTCGAAGTCGACTCCTCTCACGCGCACACACCTTCTCTTCCCTCTCTACGGGCATTTTCTCTCTCGCACCCCATCGTTGGTGGCCTCTGCCATACACATCACCTCTCTATGATGAAAGCCATGGACACTTAAATTACATCCGCCACAGAGGACCCCGCGACACACACACACACACACACGCACGCACCCCCCCCAAACACACACACACTAAGACTCCATCTATCTCTCTCTCACACACACAAACACACACACACGCAAGCACGCATGCCCCCCCCACACACACACACAAAGACTCCATCTCTCTCCCTCTCTCTCACACACACACAAACTAAGACTCCATCTCTTTCTCTCTGTCACACACACACCCCACACACACACTAAGACTCCATCTCACACACACATGCTCTAGGCGGAGCATTTGTTCCTACCACCCTTCATCCAACCTTACCCGTATGATGAACAATCAACTTTATTTACTTGCATAACATGGACAAATTCCACTTTACTTTAGTAGTCAGCAAACTTATCATCTGTACCCTTATAAAAAACGAGTTGGTGGTGATGGTGTGCCTGACATCTTGTAATACAGACCGTATGATCTATATCTGAGGATAGAAAGCAAACTATGATAATTTTACAAAAGATACCCACACCTCTCTCCACATCATTATCTCCTGCAACCTCATTGCTCAGCAATTAAAAAAGGAATAAGTCTCTGGAACAATCTAGCATGCATGGTGGCCGCTGCCGCCTGCCGGCGCCGTCCATCCCCATGCCTCCGCCCATTCCGACTACCAGTCACCACCACGCTCCACTCCTCCTCGCCTTATCTCTCATCTTTCATTTTTTCAATGACATTCTCGAGATACCAGTTTTCTGATAAAATTCTCGAGATATCATTAGTTTTTACACATGGGATTACTCCTGCATGGGTCAATCACAACAGGTGTTCTGTAAAAAAATGCATATTGATGTTCCGTGCAATGCACGAGAATCTTGCTTGTAATTATATAACGCAAATCACGAGCAGGAAGTGACATTTTTTTGACACAACCACGTTAACATGGCCACGTAAATCACTAGCTAAACTAATACCATTATACTTATATCCTGATGCAAAAGGTTGAGTACATGTCCGAAGAGTAGAGTCGCACACACGCACTCTGTCTCTCAGAATCTCTCACACACACACACACCAGTTACGTGACGCCCACTTAAGCAGACACGTATGTTACAATTTGTGCACCCGCGGGTACACGTGATGCTGCGCATTTATTTAAGCCGGAAGGCGAACCCAAACAGTAGCTGCATTCATTCCCCTCCCTCTGCCTCTTCTCTGGTCACCGTCACTCGGTAGCCATGGGTCGGCCGAAGGTAACAACATACGCCATACTTCTGCCGGAGCGGTGCTTTAATATGGAAATTTTAGTGGCCATGCATGCATCTTTTTGTGCTAGCACTCCTATATAAGGGTTGACCGTTCGCTTCCCGCGGACGTGCGCGGGCGGTGGAAGAGGAAGGAGAAGGGAAGCGGGCTGTGGAGTAACATTTTTTACCATAATTTCCTAGGAAACCGAGTGCAATAATTGAGTAGTTTTGCAAACTACCAGTACTACACCTGAAACGGTTCAAAACCTATACTCCCTTGCCAGTGCGCGCTTCCCGCGTGAAACGGTCAGCGTCGCCCTGGAGCGTCAGTGCCGCATTAATGCCCGGCCGGAGCGGAGGCGACCTCTCACTGGCGCCGGCTTTGAAGTGGCGCGACGACCAAGAGAGTGCCGCTTCCCGGTGCACGCGACTGCTCCGCGTCGAGACTGGCCATAGGCCCTTTTTGGATCCATAGGTTAGAGTTAGTTTGAGCTAGTTGGGGCTCAAATAGCCCTAAACTATCCAAGCATGAGGGTTTAAATTGGAGCAAGTTGCACCAAACCCACCAAAAAAAACTATCCCACCCATGAGGGTTTAAACTGGAGATAGTTCTCATTGGGACCACTGAAAAATCACTTTTCTCTCTCCATGAAGTGCATTTATTGTCAATCTAACCCTGTCACCCAAACACCTCTTTGGCTACAGTTAGTTCAGGGTTAGTCATGAGTTAGTCTAACCTCTAGCTAAGTTAGAGTATCAAACAGGAGCAGTATAGGACATGCAAGTTGCTCAAAGCATACAGGCAAATTCGTACGTGAAAGGATTTTTTTCTTTTTGAAAACGGAACGTGAAAGGAATTTTTTTTAGAATGCTCTTGGCATGTCGCTAACATGTGATAGTTAACCGACCTCAATAGACGGCAGAAACGCCAGCCCGCCGCACTTTGATAGAGACGAGGAGGGAGAAGCGATACAGGCTGCTGGATTACTAGAGATAGGTGTCGCACGGAAGCCAAGAAATATGGTGATAGCGTGGGTTAGCCATGTACTAGTATGATGTAACTACACTTGGCTGCCGTGTTTCGTACTCTTCCAGTCCACTGTGGAGATGATTGGTTAATTTTATATCGCTGAATAATATTAAATATTATGAGTGCAGACGCTCCACCACGAGGTTCCTTGCTCCTTCTCGGTCGTCCGGAATCTATGTTCTTCCACTCTATTTTTTTACGTGAGCTTTGTTCATCCTTTTGCCAACACGCGAGACATCTAGCATCAAGGTGCACGTGTTATGCAAGGATCGTTCCATCTATATGAAGAACACGTGGGACTGGAACTACGAGACGAACATGTACCCAGGAGTGGAGTACGAACCTGAGTAATGTAGCGCAGTAAGTGAAGTAGAAAGGCACAAATCGTATGAACATGCACGGCATATAGGGTGTGTTTGGTTGCATTCTCGTCTCAGCATAGTTGTTCCCTCTTCAGGCATGCTCAACTCAACACCCCTGTTCATGCATGCTCTCTTCATGCATGCTTCTAGTGTATTTGTGCTAAACTAGTGTGGACTCATGCACCCTCCATACACTCTACCAAACACCCAAAAGTAGGTCGAGAAGGGAACTCTTGGGCGGAATTTGTCTCTTACTACGTACTACCACTAAATGTTGTACGTGCAATGCACGGTGATGTTATGGAGTACGTGCCTAAGTACTCTACTACTACTATATTAGTTGGAGGCACATATTAACTTTTATATTTGTTTACGTGTATGCCCCAAGACCTTCCAACTAGACGTGTCTTTGTCTCCAGGTCGCACTTTGTATCGTTCATACCACTAAGTACTACTACGTGTGGTCTCCGACCCAGAAGTGGAAGAAGTGGAGACGCTCTACCATGCTGTTTTTTTACGCTGGGCTCTACCACACTGTTCATGTCCCACTCATTTCACTGACGTGTGGGACATCCAGCACGTGCCGTGTTTGGCACCCTTCGTCGTAAGAGTTGAAACACTAGCATTCATCAGAAATAAAAATTAATTATAAATCGGCAGTGATACTATTTTTTTGCGAACCAATTAGAAGTGATACTATACCTCGATATCGGAAAGAATACTACTCCGTTCGCCAACATGTGGGACGTCGACCATCCTGGTCCACTTGCCATGCACGCAGAACTCCAAGGGAGTCACCCAGGTCATCGCGCCGCAGTAACAATGACTAATGAGCCGTCAAATCACAAGCCCACTTCCCACTTTGAAGTTGCTTGGACGAAGGAACCATCATGACTTCGTTGAATTCCGCTTCTTGAAGAAAACTACTGTACCAGCAGTACTGCTAGCTACAGTAGTTACTACAACAGAGGCCTCCTTTCGTTCATAGGATAGGAATATGAAAATCATAGGAAGTGAGATGACATGCATCTCAATTCCTGTAGAGAAAGAGATGCCATTTGATGCTTAGGATAGGAATTTTTCCATTTAGTCTAGGCTAATGTACTGGTAATTTGCTCCAAAAACTACAGTAGTAACTAGTAGTATTGGTACATGCTCGTACTCAGACACACACACACTAACTACTAGTACTACTACTTCTCACATGCTGGCCAGACACCGTCGTTCTCCTTCCCGGCTTTGTTGGTGACACCCCACCGTGCTTGGATCTCCGTCGACCTCTCCGCAGTAGCACATGCGTCCTTTTCTTTCTTGCGTCGGCGGGCCTCTATTTTCTTGAGTGCTTTCTGACTTTTCCGCTCCCTCTGTGCAGCTTTGGCCGCCTCTTGCTCTACCACCCATTCGGCCTTGGCATCTTCAAATTCCTCCCACATAGTTGTGAGGTCGCGAGCGACGATGAACTCGGCACGGCGGGATGCCATCGCTTCCCTACCATTTTGTGTGCGGTCATGGGCGGCGAGGAACTCGGCGTGGCGGGATGCCATCGCTGCCTTACCGGTTAGTGTGCGGCGCGATGGCATGAACGACGCTTGGTGAGAGCTCTGGGGTGGAGTGGCCGGACAACCGTATAGTGCATTGGTTTGTCAAGAGCTCAAGGACAGAAGACGAAGCAAATTTGGATTCCCCTTCAATCCTGGTCATTTATTACCGAGTAAAATGCATTGGCGGTCATCAAACTTGTCTTGGTAGCTCACTTTGATCATTATATATGAGATATGGTGATTATATGGTCACTGGCTCAGCGTATAGATTGTATTTGTCTGGTTGACTAGTCAAACAGTCCGCATGCGCCTCATCAGCTCGTGTTCTTTATCTATCTACGCGGGCCTACCTGTCAATGGAGAAAGAAATACTGTAAAAACCAAAAATTATGCTAGAGTCCGGACCGCTTCCGGAGCCCACTCTCACCGCCCTAGCCCCTCAAGACGCCAGCTGCCCGCCGCATGCATGCATAGCAAGTAGTACTCCTTATGTGGAGGAGAGAGAGGCATTGACAAAGTCAAGGAGTGGGCTCTGCAAGAGCCCGTCTCTACACGTGCTCCTAGGTATAAAAAATAATTCTAAAAAAGGCATAAAAAACAATTGTGTCTAAAAAAAGAAAGGTAAAAAACATTTGAGAGGAAATAGATAGAGAGAAAGTGAGAAAAAGCTGTAACCTGGGCATTACATGAGGAAGGAGGGAGTGGTGCACATGCCAAGTTCACTGGGCTGCCGTGTTTCACACTCCTCCATCGTAACAGTGGAGACAATAGCTTTCATCAAAAATAAACAATGAATACTCGTTGCTCGTCCTCTATATCGGAAAGAATACTTTCATTCGCCGACATGTGGGACGTCGACCATCCTGGTCCACCTGCCATGCACAAAATTATCCTGGTCTACCCCGGTCATATCGCAGGCCCAACCTTTCCCACTGTAAGTTGTTCGGACGAAGGAACCATCATGACTTCGTTGAATTCTGCTCCTTCAAGAAAACTTACTGTACCCGCAATACTGCTACCACACGCGAAGACTGGACGGCACTGTACCACGTCATATCACTGAAACCCACTAGGCCAAACTAGCCCGCCTAGGTCATCTATTTTGGAACGGAGGGAGTACGTCTCTGCACTGCTATGATTTTGTGTTGCACGTCATATCACTGAAACCCACTAGGCCAAACTAGCCCGCCTAGGTCATCGATCGCTAAGCCTACAATTTTAGGAGCTAGGGCTATTGGTCGATCGACGAGGGATAAGTATAAGCGTACCACGAGCTCATCAGCCCCAACGTTTCTCTTCGGTGAGTGTTTTGCAAGTACTATAGCTCGCACAGTAGCTAGCCTACTAACACCAAGAATCATCAAACAAGCCCTGCTGATATGATAAACAGTTCAAACTTACATCTAATCATGCCATATATTACATCAAAAGCTGGTGAGGATACATCTGTTTCCATAACTCGGAGAGGGTTCGCATGATTCACTATCAAACAAAAGTAGCAAGATCCGCCCACACAAGACAGTGCACTAGCCCTAAGATGGTTTGATAACACGCATCGTTCTGGTAATTAAACACAGGGCAATGCAAACTACCCTGAAGGATTAGCGCGACCAACTATTTCTTGTCATCGATCTCTCGGGCAATGACCACAGCACGGACAGCGGCATGGGAATCGATTTCTGGGGCGATGTCCGCAGGACTGACCGCGACATCGGAATCGATCTCTGGGGCGATGTCCACAGGATGGACAGCGGCATCGGAATCGATCTCTGGGGCGATGCCAACAGGACGGGCCACGACATCGGAATCATCAAGGACGTCCACCGGCACCTGCACAACCCTAACATATTAGCAAGCACATTGCAAATAATCAAAAACCACAACTATGGTAATAAGCCATTATTTTTTACCTTGTGCAGCTCACCGGGGGATCTCATCCCTCCGGGGGCCATCTCCTCGTCCTCGATGGGGGCCATCACCTTGCCAGGGGAATACTGCTTCTCAACGGCGACTATCTCCTCAAACTCGGTCTTGAGCCTCACATAGGTGGCAATCAGAGTTCCTGGGTAGGCACGGTGGGGCCATTGCTGTTCTTCCAACTTTCTTTGAGAAGTTCGTCCGCCAACGTCCTCAACTCTTGGGCCAGTGCTTGTTTCTTGGAGTTCTTCGTCTCCATGGGTTGGCCCGCCAACATGGTCAACTCGTTGGTCGGTGCTCGCTTCCTAGAGATCGCTGTCTCCAGTGGGTTGTCCGCCGGCAACTCTTTGCCTTGTGCTCCAGGATCCATCAATGAACTGACAAACAAAAAGCAATCGAAAGGAAACCACAATCGCAATGAAAACGGGAAAAGAATAGGATGTGAGAATCGATCGGTGCTTCACAAAAAGAAGATTCTTGGAATGAAAATATAGCAGCATAACTAATTCACCCACCTTTCCTTCGTCGGTACAGAAGAAAAATGGCAGAAGTGAGTAGCATGGAGTGAGGTTTTCTTCAAGAAAGGGAAGAAAGGGCTTGAACGAGCGTTCTAGTGAAATGATGGTTGCTTCGTCCAGTCCAACTTGGAGGCCACCTTACCACTGCTGGTAAAGGTGTGGTTTTGTGATATGACGGGTCATGACGGCCACACCGGGGTGACATGTGAGTCTCGACTGTAGCACCTCGCTGTGATTTGGTGGATGGCACGCGGGCCCGGATGCTTTGAAATGTCCCGCATGTAGATAGAGCGGCTAGTCATATACTCCCTCCTTTCCCGTTTATAGGGCTCAATTCAAAATTTTCACCAACCAAGGTAGATGGTGAGTGGTGGAATCCTTTTTGTAATTTGCAAAAGCACCCAATTAATGCTCTTGTTTTCTTCAAAAATGTATGTTTACCAATGTATTAATTGCAATGCATGCATGCATAAAGTACATGCATTGGTCAATTTTCTCTTAATACCTGCATGCAATTATTTAATGCACCTTGGAATCTGAACTTGTGATGGGGAACAACCAAATTGAGCCTTATAAAATGAAAAAACTAAGATTTTGAGATAAGCCCTATAAACCGGAAAGGAGGGAGTAGGAGTGCTCAATATTGTGCACCGCGACCAAGGCGGAGAGGAAAACGAGAGAACTACGTAATTAATGCATGAGTTTAATTAGGGTAGTTTTGTAAAGTACGAGATACATTTCTCCAATCGCAAAATGCCTTGGTTCATGAGATTTGAGATTTGAGCCCTATAAACCGGAAGGGAGGGAGTACTGCACACGGTGTAGTCTAGTCACTTGTTGAAATCTCTAGAAAGGCAAATACTCCTTTCCGGTTTACAGGGCTATACTACTCCCTCCGTCTAGGTGTGTAAGTCATCTTATGAAAACCAAATACGTAGTCCCAAAACACTTAGGCGCGGTGCATTAACTTCTACCTTGTTTCTTGTTTCTTGACATATCAACCAATAAGAGATGAGAGGTGTGCATGCTTTTAATGACTTGCAATGGCTAGTTCATTGCATGCAATGCTATTAATTAGCAAATAAACATTGGTGACCCCAGGAGGAAACGGTGCTAAGCGCGTGGACCTATGTAGAATGAGTATCAACCAATGGATAATGGAGTTTAATTGTTAAACAATAGCAATTTTGTCTCATGCAAGAGCCTGGCTAGTACTCCAAGGAACCGCACCACGCGAGCGTTCGCAACTGCCACGTTCGGGTTGCGCTTGGCTCTTCGCCTCTTCGAGAAGACGAACAATGATGTTACTCCTACTTCTACAGTATCGAATCCACTGCTGCATGTCCGTCCACCTCGTGCGGGAGGGATAGCATGTAGCGAAAGCTTCTACTTACTGCTCCTGCCTTTGCATCTATGACAGGTGGGCCCAACAGGTGGTTGGCCCTCCTGTCATGCAGCCAAAGGCAGGTGCAGTTAAGGCACCGGAGCTCAGTCCGCGAGGGAGAGGGCGTTGTAGTAATCAAATTTCTCGGTCTTGTACGAGTTGATGAAGATAGGGGTTGCTTGCTTGCTAGGGTTGCTCACTACGTATATATAGGCCGGAGCCTCCGCGCTTGCTTGCTAGGGTTGCTCTATTCACACACTCTCATCCTCTCCAGATCTAAACAAGATAGGGGTAGTAACACTGTCTTTCTCCCTTCAAAAAACACTGGCTTTCTATCCTCACCGTTGGTTACAGATCCGGACGTATCCCCCTCCGCCGGTGAAGGGGAGGAGGGGCAGTGTTTAGGCCGTCGTCGACAGCGAGGGAGGAGACCCACTGCCGGCCGCACCGTTATCTCTGGCCGAGCGCCGGCGCGGGAGGTCCTCCGATCCCTTCGTCGTTGCCTGTGGGCGGATCCGGCCTCCCGCCGCCCACCTATCCACATCCCGACGACCTTCAGGTATATCTTCGTTCGAAACCGCCTTAGCTCTACTTCCCCAGCTCGCTACGTCGCTGCATGTGCATCATTTTCTACCTCTCAGCCCCTCTCGATCGGATGGTCCAACGTCACATTTTTTTCTTCTATTGTTAGAGGTAAAGCTACTTCATGGAGTCGAATCTTGTACTACTTGGTTCAAACAAGAAATAAAGTGGGGGTGGGGGAATGTAGTATGTACATCAGACTTGGTACAAACAGGAAGGAAAGGGGGTGAAAGTAGTACAGACTGGTCATCCAACCGGTCTCTTGGTCGAAAAGGGAAATACACGGGCAACGCTGTACACAGTGGTATGACCAGGACTGGATTTGCTATCCACACATAGGAGTAGGTGGCTAGAGTGAACAAAAATGGGACCAACCCAGATATGTTTCTTGGATGTTTGTTTCTCGGGGCAACAAACTATGAATCACCACTTTATGCCCCTGTTTACGTACATGGTGTTGGACTGCTGGTGCACCCACTGTCCCATGCCCTTATACCAAATATTTAGGCTCCGTTCGGAATAAAGGGGCAGAAAACATAGGTCTTGATGAAAATAGAGGAATAGGAAAGGAATGTAGGTATAAAACTATGGAACAGCGAACCGGAGGAAACTCTCAAGAGAATGTGTTCGGATGGACTATGAAATGTACAGATTTGTTTTTTTAGAGTAGCATGCTTGGCAGTATGAGATGCTATTTGTTTATTCAGCTGCACAGTGACTACTCTTGTCCTCACCTCACGTACCACACATAGGTTGATTTTTTTATTCCGGCAACACAGCACAGCAACCTGTCTAACGCATGGCAGCGAGCGCCTGCCTCGGGCTTCCACCCAAAAAATGAGCAGCGCGTGGATGTTTCTAATCCTATGGAATCAGTACTACCAGACCAGCTTTCCTATGAAACACTATTCACCTTTCCCGTGTTCCGAACGGTTGGAAGGGAAAGAATATCGTAGGAATATGTTCCTACGAAAATCCTGCACCAAACCTGTGAACCGAACGCAGCCTTAGTTGTTCTTAATCTAATGTCCCTGGTAAAAATGAAGCCATGCCACTGTTATAAGCCATGACAAGTTTAGCCAAATGTTTTTGCCTGTAATTGTTTGAGACTCTGACTGTTTCCTCTGTGCCTTTTTGTGCAAACAGGGATATCCAATTCACCTGGTTGCTGTTGTGACCTTTTGGTGCACTGCACAAAACTCTTCTTAAAAGAAGTGACTTTTGTGCTGTTTAACTGGAATGTCAGAATGGAACAGTTGGTTCATTTTGGTGGAACTGCACAAAGGGAGATCTGTGTTCCAATCCTCATCATCCATATTGGCGCCATAACCTTCCTTTAGGTAAGAATGATATTTAATGCATGTGTTCATCTCTATTTTCCGACTGCCATGAGAAAATAATGCTGTTTTTTACTAGTACACTTGTACTCCCTCACTGACAAAACCAATTCTGAATTAGAAGGCCAATCATGTACTTGGTTTCACCAACTGGTGAGGAGAAAGAGAAACAGAGCATGAAGAGGAAGAAGAAGAAGAATAAACAGTGCCAAGGCGATCTTGCTGAAGCCAGAGGCCTCAAGTCGAGGCCATTCAAGGGCTCCGGCAACGACTACCTTACATGTGAGACGATCCTCCAGGGAGCCCTTCCACTTCTGCTGTCTCACTTAATTAATTAGGAGTACTTAAGTACCACTAATTTATTACTGCCTAATTTTCCTGTTGGAGTTAAACAAATCTTTAGTAGGACCCTATGCTGAATCATGTACGTGTGTATGTTTGTCTATGGAGGTGAATCATGTGGTGGAGCAGGGAGGGAATATTATTAGTGTCATGACATAATAGTGCTATTGTTTTGCATGTCAATTTATTGCCATTGGTTCAATGAGGCAATGTTTTGCGTATTGTCCATCATGAATTTGATGCTACTGGTTGAGTAATATGCTAATGTCTTCCTATCCTTTCTCACTAAGCTAATGAAGGTTTCACCTTGTTCCTACTTGTGCAAACAGGGATCATGTTGTGCCAATCATACATTAAATGGAACTACACAAGACAATACAATGAACTGTATCCCAGCCAGTGCTTTAACTCTGCTGGAAGTTCTTGATAATCTTTCGATATAATCTCAGCACTGGTAAACAAGAGTGATTTCAACCATACATTTGAAGTGCACAAAAATATATACTATTGTGTGATTCCAGTGAGTGCTTTATCATCTCTTATGGGACTACATGAATAAGCTTTTTTTCTCAGGTTGGTACGGGCCTAAGGCCTTCATCCATATTAGTTTGCTGTCATCTCTATTTGTATCGTGCTACTGTCATGAGAAACTCCTTTATCTTTGCACGTTAAAGTTTTGCAACCTATGATAAATGGCAATGCTTTGAGTGTTGAGTTGAGCTAATTGGCACTGATTAAATAAACTAATACCTCTCTTTAAGCAAGACTACTATGTTGCTAACTTTACCCATTAAGATAATGAGGGTGCTTCTATTTGTTAGTGTATGTTTCATAAACTAGTCCCACTATTACAGTAATCTCACTCTCTCAATATATGTGCCAACAGGGATGCTCGATTTTGGTGGAACTGCACAAAAACTTTGGGTGCTTCATTGCCTCGACAGCTTCCGTCCTTTCCTGTCAGTCGCTAAACTCCGCATGCTTTCTTCCTTTGCTGTCAGTCGCTTGGCTTATCTCGGCTTCCAGTCAAAGGAAATAGTAATTGATATGCTACCTCACACAGGTTGGTACTGGTCTTTATCCTGATTATTGTGCCTGTCATATGTATTGGTAATTTGGTATTGTGCTACTGTTTGCCGATTTCATAAAGGAGTAATTTGGAGCCTGAACTCGCAGGCAAATCATTACATCGGGTGATTTTAGTAGAACTGCACAAAATGATCAGATGTTGACAAGAAGTGCCTATATTCATTCGAGTATCAACCGGCGTCAACCAATTGTCAAACTCCAAGTGTTAGGAGAGTGAACGCCAAAAATATTGCTTGGTGCATAGCCCAGAAAAACGCAGTCCAGTCTTTGGTCCCAACTTGTGCCTTTTGGTTATCGGCACATATGGTAGCGAACTATATGGCATGGAGTCTAAAGATTCCAGACAAGTTGGTTGACGCTTATATTCATCTGGCACTTAATCAGTCTGCACGCCAAGGATGCTCCATTTCAGTTGAACTGCACAAAAAATTTGGGTGGTTCATTTTCTCAACCGCCTCCTTTCTCGTCTGCAATGTAGAATTTTGGCGAGATACAGGACCAAGATGAGCCAGTAAACTGGTTGGATGAAAGTAGTGGCCAAGTTGCTCAAACCTCCCTCGGCACGAGGCCACTATTTGAGGATAAACCTACAAGCAAAGTTCAGATTGTCTGTGCTGCCTCTTATGTACTCGAAAGTTTACTCGTACAAGAACTAATTTTAGCAAGAAGTACCTCCGATTGAACACCATTTACCAGTCCGTACCCTAGGTAATTAAAGTTCGTCCATGGATCATATTGGCTGTGATCTCAATCATTTGGATGCATAAACATACTGAACATGTGTATATCTGAATCTTTTTGTAAATTATGTATGAATATTGTCGTGTGATCTATCAATCATTTGGATGCATAGATATGCTGAGCTTGTGTATATATGAATCTTTTGAGTTGTTGATTGTGAATGTTGGCTATGGATATGAACGTGTCCTGTGAACTTGAGTTTGATATGAATGTTTACCTTTTCTGTTGTATTTGTGTGTGAACTTGTTAGTATGCCTACTGTGGGGTATAAAACGCAGGTCTCTTATAAAAGTAATGTCGTGTCCAATTTATGTTTTCCCTTCTAACCACATTATATATATTTATATTATTACTATTATCGTATATTTTATAGAGACTTATATATACATTATAAAAACATCCCAACTTATAAAAGTAAATGTTTAACGGAAGTTGGCAAGGAAAATCCTCGTTGTTTTTGACTCACAGGCAAGGAAAATCCTGGTTGTTTTTGACTCACAGGCAAGGAAAATCCTGGTTGTTTTTGACTCACACGCAAGGAAAATCCTGGTGATTGCGAAGATTTTAAGGACTAATTTAATAATAACGCGCTCATTTTTATTTTGAGCAATAACTCGCTAATTTCTTAATTATATATATATAAAAAATGTGCCTCTCCGGTTTATTCTTTGATATTAATTGCTCCTTCTAACATAACATTATACATATATATAACGAGCCCACCTAATACGTGTATTTCAAGGAGTGCAAATGGGCTGGGATTTCTTAGAAAATATAAATGGGCCTGATTGACGCGAAATTATTTGTTCACCCAGCCCAGCAAATGGACTGTACATTCTAGAAAACATGGGTTAAATATATGCCACATTTTTGCAGGCTGACATGTGGGCCAATAGGTCGAAGCCTACGCAGGGCATTGTCAACTTGGTCAACAAATGATTGTGTCATCCAGAGCCATTGGATTTATATCCAATGGCCGGAATGCACCTTTAATCTCTCGTCTTCTTCCTCCAGCGTCGCCGGGACCGCCTGGTCCGGCCTCCGGCGGCTAGCGGCTCTGCTTAGCACGCATCGCTGCGAAGCGCTACCCCACCGCCGGCCAGGCTATCCCTCCACCCCTCGACACCTCCTGTTATTCTCCATAGACTACAGCCCCACGCCGCAACAGAACCAGTTATAACCCTTCTCCTCCTCTCAATCTGCGACTCCACTGCCGCGTTTTCCCATCTCCGAGTCATTCCTGTCCAGGGCCTCGCTGTCGTCCACCGCCTCGTTGCGTTCGGTGCAGCCTGGTCAACAAACAAGAGTCATCGGAAGAGGACTTTACGTGGAGAGCCTGACGGCTGGGACCCACGAGGTCCATGGTCGCACGCAAGGAAAGTTCCTCCTTATTAAGCTGAAAAAAATGTTTCCTCCACCTGACAGCTGGGACCCACCGGCTGTATCTTCGCATGGAAGGAAGTGCCTCCTTGTTTTGCGAAAAAAATTATTCATCCCGTTGACAGCTGGGACCCGTCAGATTTGGTGACTGACTTGTGGGCCTACTAAGCGGACGTGTACAATCAGTAGTATATTTCGTCTGTTTGCTGCTGTTGTTGTTTTCAATGTACAATCAGTAGTATATTTCGTCTGTTGGTTGAATAAATGTGTTGTTAGAACGACAAACACAATGTTTTGGAAGTCGTTGTATGGTTCGATCCTTTAGTGCCCCATACCGTACATAGAGCATACTATTTATCGTACGGAACACTTTTTTTTGAAACTTGGAACACATTTTCCACTTGTTGATTACATGCAGCCCACTGATGAAGGCCCAATAGAGAAGCCCATAATTAACTGGAAGGGAGGCTCTCACATGAATCTGACCCATGTACATGCTCATGGTCCCTAAACATAAATAAGTAAATAAATAAATAAATAAAGCTAAATGCTCATGCACCAGTTCTTTGGGAAAATAGCTAGCCCAGTATTTCTTTTTGAAGAATACCTAAGCTAGGCCTATTTGTTTTCTCCGAATTACTGGGCTGCAAATCTTTCAAGACAAGGAGGGATGCATTCCGGCCTAGCTTAAGAGTATGGTCAATGTCTGTTAAAAGTAATATCAAAAGGGGTTGAAAATTCCAAAAAATTATAGCAAATGGGATATAAGTTTCTTTTTTTGTTTTTGTTCTTCACTGATATCTTATACGTATTTCATTGGATTTAACATGACATAGTACTAATTTATTTTTAAATTTGTTTTACTATGGCTATTAATTTTTGGATTAAGAATATTTTTGTTCCCCAGCAAAAATTTGCGAATTTTCAAAATTTCCCACATATTTAGTTAATTTTTTGACCCCTGGTACTGACCAGAAAATGGCCAACAATTCTAAAAATGGAAAATGGGCTGCAATAAATTCCATATGAATTAGAAAATGAGTAAAAAATATAAAAATAATAGCAAATGGGCTGTGCACGCCACGGATTTCGAGGCTGACTTGTTTACGAAAGGCTTTGTCAGTGAACACACGATTCTAGCAGCAGTTAGTGTTGGATGTCCATCCAACGGCCGACGTGCTTCTTTAATCTCTGATCTTCCTGCTCCAGCCGCCTAAACTAGCACCGGCGGGACTTTCTGCTCCCTCCTCTTGTGGCCCGCTATGATGCCGCCCAGGCTTCCCCGGCCCACCCTACTCCCTCCGCTGGCCTGGCCGCACGCAATCAACTGCCTCCTTATTACGCGAAAAAATGATTCCTCCCATCTGACATCTGGGGCGCACCGGTTGGGAGGCTAACCTGTGGGCCTACTAAGTTGACGCATACGCAGGGCTTGTCAACTTAGTCAACAAACGATTCTAGCAGCAATAACCGTTGGATTTGAATCGAACGGTCCTGCTGCTTCTTCAATCGCTGCTCTTCTTGCACCAGCCGCCCAAACGAGCACCGGGGAGACCGCCTGCTCCTGCCTCCAGTGGCCGGCTGTGCTGCCGATGAGGCCTCATCGCCCCTACTACTCCCAGCGCTAGCGGCCTGGGATGGTAGCCTCACACCGCAGCCGAACCAGTGAACCCTCGTACTCCTCTCCGCGTGGGCATCCACTGCCGCGTCTTCCTCGGCTCCGCGTCATCCCCTTCCTAGGCCTCGCCGTTGTCCACCGCCTTGGTGCTCTCGGCGTGGCATGGTCAACGTGGTCAATGACATTCCATCGGAAGAGTACTGTACGTGGAGAGGCTGACAGCTGGGTCCACGGCCACAGCCCAGTTTTTTTGTGATTTGCCAAGTAAGTCGCTTTGTCAGGCCTGTTGGGCTGCAAATCTTTCAAGACGAGGAGGAGAGCTTTCATTCGGCTGGCCAAGAAAATGGCCCATCAGTAATGAGAAATGGGTTGTACATTTTTAGAACACATCAAACCGGCAATTAGTTTCAAATATCTTTTTTTCATTTCGAGATTTGAAATTACATTAATTTTTATGCGTGGAGAATTTGTTGGATTTTATATTGATATACATTTATTTTTAAAATCAGTTTGAATGTGAGTCGAAATTTCGGGATTAAAAACAGTTTGGACCGCACCGAAATATGCAAAATTTCGTATAATTTTTTAACCGTGGCCACAATATGGGCTGTAATGCTAACAAAAAGAATATGGGCTCCAAAAAAACCTTAATAATTAGCAAATGGGCTGTAAATTATTAGAAATAATGGCAGATGGGCTGTATGTTGTTTCCCACAGATTTGAGGCTTTCCTAAAAAAGGTTGATGCACAAGCAGTGACTGTTGGATGGCCATCCAACGGCCGTCGTGCTTCTTCAATCTCTGCTCTTCCTGCTCCAGCCGCTCAAACAGGCGCCGGCGGGACTGCCTGCTCCCTCCTCCCCGCGGCCGGCTCTGCTGCCGCGCAGGCCTCACCACCCCACTGTACTCCCATCGCTGGCCTAGCCATCCCTCTACTCACCCACACCTGTTGTTATTCTCCGGCGACGGCAGATGAACCAGTAAACCCTCATACAGTCGTACTCCCCTCCGCGTGGGAAACAACTGCCGAGTCTTCCCTGCCTCTGTGTCATTCCCTTCCTAGGCCTCGCCGTCGTCCACCGCCCTGGTGCTCTAGGCGCGGCCTGGTCAACGTGGTCAACGACCGACATGCATCTGAAGTGGACTTTAGGTGGAGAGGCCGACAGCTGGGTCCACGGCCGCACGCAAGGAAATGCCTCCTTATTACGCGCAAAATAATGATTCCTCCACCTGACATCTGGGACCCACCGAAAGGGCCTCTGTATTTCGCGAAAAAAACGTTACCGCCGCTGACAGCTCGGACCCACCAGCTATATCTTCGCACGCAAGGAAGTGCCTCCTTATTACGCACAAAAAAATGAATACTCCCCCTGTTAGCTGGGACCCAGTATAGTGGCAGGCTGACTTGTGGGCCTACTAAGTTGACGGGGACGGAGGGCTTTGTCAACTTAGTCAATATGCACGATTCTAGCTCCAGTGACCGTACGATGTCCATCCAACGGCCGTCGTGCTTCTTTAACCTCTGGTCTTCTTGCTCCAGCCGCCCAAACCAGCACTGGTCGTGCCTCGTGCTCCTGCCTCCCGTGGCCGGCTGCGATGCGGCGGAGGCCTCACCGCCCCCTACTACTCCCACCACTGGCCAGGCCATCCCTCTACTCACCCACACCCCCTGTTACTCTGCGGTGACGGCAGCCTCACACCGCAGCGAACCAGTGCCCTCGTACTCCTCTACGTGTGGGCATCCACTGCCGCGTCTTCCCCGGCTCCTCGTCGTCCCCTTCCTAGGCCTCGCCGTCATCCATCGCCCTGGTGCTCTCGGCACGGCATGGTCAACGTGGTCAAGGAACGGCTTCCATCGGATGTGGACTATACGTGGAGAGGCTGACAGCTGGGTCCACGGCCGCAGCAAGGAAGTGGCTCTTATTACATGCAAAATAATTATTCCTCCACCTGACAACGGGGACCCACCGGACGGACCACCGTATTTCGCCCCCCTGACTGCTGGGACCCACCAGCTACATCTTCACAGGCAAGGAAGTGCCTGACAGTCGGGACCCACCTGGTCGAAGCGTATGTCGCGTTGACATTTTGGTCACGAACGTGTACGTACATAATGGTCGATGTAGAGGCACGCACGTGTCGTAGTAGAGGCGCGCACGTGTCGTAGTAGACGTGCGCACGTAGCATGTACACGTACGTACAGCGGCCAGGGTGCAAGAAAGAAAATACGGCCACATATGTGTACATACGGGCGGGGTCTCGAACGCCTACTCGCGCATACGTACAGCGAGGGCTCGTGTACATGGCTGGGTCGGAACGGAGAAACAGCGTCGTCGTCGTGTTCATGGGTCGGAACGGAATGCATGGTCGTGTTCATCGGGAGGGCTTGGACGGAAGAGGCGATGGAAACAAGGCCTAGCGTACCGCACAACGGAGGAAACGGACCTCCTACGGTCGAAACGGGGGTCCTGTTGATCGGGAGGGGTGTGGCGTACCGCAAAACGGAGGAAACGGACCTCCTATAGTCGAAACGGGGGTCCTGTTGATCGGGAGGGGTGTGGCGTACCGCAAAACGGAGGAAACGAACCTCCTACGGTCGAAACGGGAGTCTTGTTGATCGGGAGGGGTGTGGCGTACCGCAAAACGGAGGAAACGGACTTGTGTTGGAGCGCTACGGTCGAAAATGGGGTCCTGTTCATCGGGAGGGGTGTGGCGTACCGCAAAATGGGACTCCACGGGATACTGTTCATCTCCACCGTCGACCCCCTCCAGCCTCTACGAGCTACTGTTCATCCACCGTCGACCTCCTCCAGCCTCCACGGGCTCCTGTTCATCCAGCCTCCACCGCGCGCTACTCCACCGGCTACTGTTCAACCACCCCTTCACCTCTACTGTTCATCCAGCCCTCCACACCACGGGGTCCTGTTCAACCACCCCTCCACGGGCACCCTCCACCGTCTACTGTTCATCCTGCCCTCCACACCACGGGGTCCTGTTCATCCACCCCTCCACGGGCACCCCTCCACCGTCTACTATTCATCCAGCCCTCCACCACACCACGGGGTCCTGTTCATCTAGAGGCAACGCCACCGCTCACTGTTCATCCAACCCCCCCCCCCCCCCCCCGCAACGCTCACTGTTCATCCCATCGATCGGCTTCAGTTAGCAGCAGTAGCCAATGAATCGCTCGATCAGGTTCAGTTAACAGCCATCGATCGATCGCTCGGGTTCAGTAACGCGTAGCCTGTAGTGCAATCGCTCGGGTTCAGTTAGAGCCCAACGCCTCGCTCGGGTTCAGTTAGAGCCAACGCCTCGCACATATGCGCATACGTGTATGAGAGAAACGCGCATCGCTCGGCCCCCGACCTCCCACCGTAACCGGGAACTCCCCAAAATTTTCCTCCCCCTCGTTTCTACCATGGTTTTTTCCGTCATGGACGGCCCAAAGAATGTCATGCAGCTGCGTCTCGGCCCGCCCAGGACGAAAAGCCCATTTTCTGTCATGATTTTTTGTCATCGAAGTAGGAGCCCACCACATCTATGATGATACCGGGTTTTGTCACAATTATCGTCATAGAAGTGTCATATGTATGACAGAAAAAAATTCCGTTCGGCCCAAAATGTCACGGATGTGTCTTTTTTTCTAGTGTATTGAGTGCACTAAAGGCAATGTCACATTTCATGTTAATGGTAATGAGCATATGGTACACTTTCTGAGGAAACAACCTCAAGTTCATAGTATCAACTCTATTGGAAAAATTCCATCGATTATATTTGGAGGTTTTGAATTTCCTATTCCTACTGTCAAGAAGAAATATGATATTCTTATTATTGGGGATGTGCATATCCCCGTTGAGGTAACATAGTGTTATTCGAAATTTCTCCGGTTCCATGTTATTCGGAATGAGTTCGTTAACAAGACTTGATCAACCTTGTTAGAGGATTCCTTTTGATGATCATGAGATGGATGAAACTAGAAGGCACAACCTTCTGTACCCCACTTTTACTTTCTGTTATTTATATTAAATAAAATTAAAATAAATATTTTTCTGTCTGTTATCTGATTACCATGCAATATAAAAATACCTCAAAAATAAAAGTTCTCCAAATGCCCTGAAATTTAAATATGATTTTTTTCTAGAATATTTGAGAATATTTGGCACTAAGAACACAGCAGGGGGGTCAACCACCAGCCCATGAGGGTGGAGGGCACACCCTACCCCCCCTGGGCGCGCCCCCTGCCTCGTGGGCCCATGGTGGCCCTCCTCCACTTATTCCTGCACCCATACACTCCTTCCTCCCCCAAACATGAATATCCAGCTCAAGCATGAGTTCTAGCTCTCTTTGCTGCCATTTTCGATCTCCTTGCTCAAAGCACCTCTCACAAAACTGCTTGGGGAGATTGTTCCTTGGTATGTGACTCCTCCATTGGTCCAATTAGTTTTTGTTCTAGTGCTTTATTCATTGCAAATTTTTGCTGCTTAAGGTGACCCTGTTCTTGAGCTTGCATGTCAAATTTATATGGTCAAAAGTAGTTTTGATGCATGATATAGGCCCTAGGCACTTGTAGGAGTAGTTGCTATCGATATTATCGAGTTTGGTTTACTTTTATTTTTAAGTTACTAAAAATTTCAGAATTTTTCAGAAAATGATGAGGAGATTATTGAGGGGCTCATCGAGCCAAAGCTTGAAGGAAAAGGCACCGAAGCCTAAGTATAATTTGCCGCGCACCGCGGAGATTAAGGCGTGTGAATCGCCTTCTGATGATTTCTTGAGAGCAGCCGGTATGTATGAAGATTTTCATGAAATGGCTAGGAATGCAGGCCTCACCGCTTTCCTCCATGACCAATGCGATCAGTATCTCTTACTCACAAATACCTTTGTGCAAAACTTTCATTTCCATTCTAGGAACTCGCCACCTATGGTGGAGTTTCATTTATATGATAAGCATAAGGAGATGTCACTTTATGATTTCTGTCGGATTTGTTTAGTCCCTTTTGAGGGCAATACAAAAGAACCACATCGCAATGATGTGGAGGGGTTTATTGATACTATCACTGTATGGGAAACAAGGAAGGTTTCCGATGCATGAATCACTAGCATACATTTTCCTGTTTTACGTTACTTTGCATTATTTGCTATTCATTGCTTAATTGGTCGTGGAAACTGTGGAAACCTTAGTATCCTTGATATTATTATTCTGCTCCACGGTTTATACAGTGATAACACTTTTAGTATGGGTAGTATTATTGCCAAACGGTTAAGTCTGAACCATACCAAGGGGCCCATCTTTGGAGGCATCTATGCTTCACGCCTAGGTGCACATTTTAACATACCTATTAGGCATTTAGAGAAGGAAGAAAAGGTGTTGCCCCGTGTTTAACTAGATTATAAAAGTATGGTGGCACATTATTTTATTGTTAAGAATAGGGCAAGAGAGCTTAAATATCAATTGTTCTTTAATAAACATCATCCTGAGACTATTACCCTGCCTGCTCCTTCTTTGTTTGATTTATCTTCAGGCACGTACCTTGTTCCGTTGAAAGCTATTCAAGCCTACTGGAACCCTGCACTAGCCGAGGAGCCAGAGCCGGAACCACAATTTTATCCCTCACGACAGTCTAATTATCAGTGGGATCCGGAGATGATTGTCAGCCAGTGGCAATCGGAGCCTTCTTCATCTTCATCTCAGTACGACCCCAACTACTATTATGGATATCCACCAGGACAACCGTGGCCATAGGCCAACTTAGGCCAAAAGCCTAAGCTTGGGGGAGTACATATTTCCCACTTACATTACATTTATGTTCACACACTCATTGCTAGATGTCGGTGCTCATACTTTTTCATTGTATCATCCATGCTAGTTTAATTTCCTTTTTATGCTTTCTTCTTGTGTGTTTAATAAACCTTAAGAAAAAACCAAAAAAAATTAGTTGTAGCTTTTAATCAGTCTAATTTCCAAGCTTGTAGTAGTAATTAAAAAGAAAACCCAAAAATATTTCATGTTCTTCTTTTGCTTGTTGGGAGCTTTCCCATGTAAATAGTTTTATTTCTTTTCTTTTCTTTGGGGGTCGATAGGAGAAGACCATAATTAAATTTTTGAAGTGGATCTTATATGCATTATTGTTTATCTGATAAAAGAGCCCATATTGCCTTGTCTTTTCCCGTTTATTGAATGCTTGCAGATTCCAGCTTAGTCCAATGCACGTGCACTATTATTATTATTCACACTATTCGGTCGTGCAAGTGAAAGGCAATAATGATGATTATATGATGAACTTATTGAGATGAGAAAAGCTGGTATGAACTCGACCTCTTTTGTTTTTGTAAATATGATTAGTTCATCGTTCCTGTTTCAGCCTATTATGAATAAACATGTTTGCAATGACAACTAGAGATCATAGTTTCTTGTGCCATGCTTGATTAGCTATGAGTTATAATGGTTTGCCTTGCATGCCAACATGCTATTGAGATGGTTATGATGTGGTATGATAGGGTGGTATCCTCCTCTGAATGATTTAAGTGACTTGACTTGGCGCATGTTCACGCATGTAGTTGACACAAAATCAACATAGCCTTCACGATATTTATGTTCATGGTGGATTATATCCTACTCATGCTTGCATTCGGTGTTGGCTAATTTTAATGCATGTTCATGACTGTTGTCGCTCTCTAGCTGGTCGCTTCCCAGTCTTTTGCTAGCCTTCACCTGTACTAAGCGGGAATACTGCTTGTGCATCCAACTCCATAAACTCCAAAGTTATTCCATATGAGTCCACCATACCTACCTATATGAGGTATCTACCTGCCGTTCCAAGTAAATTTGTATGTGCCAAACTCTAAACCTTCAAATAAATATCCTGTTTTGTATGCTCGAATAGCTCATGTATCAACTAGGGTTGTGTGTATCTTCCATGTTAGGCGGGTTATTCTCAAGAGGAGTGGACTCTGCTCCTCACTCACAAGATAAATGGCTGGTCACCGGGATGCCCAGTCCCATGCTTTATGCAAACTAAATCAAAATAATTGCAAACAAAACTCCCCATGGGACTCTTGTTAGTTGGAGGCACTCATTGTTTCAAGCAAGCCATGGATTGATGCTTGTTGGTGGAAGGGGAGTATAAACTTTACATTCTGTTTGGGAACCGCCTATAATGTGTGTAGCATGGAAGATATCGCCATCTCTTGGTTGTTATGTTGACAATGAAAGTATACCGCTCAAAATATTATTCACCTCTGCTTCAAAATCGAGCTCTGGCACCTCTACAAATCCCTGCTTCCCTCTGCGAAGAGCCTATCTATTTACTTTTATGCTGAGTCATCATCTTCTTATTAAAAAGCACCAGTTGGAGAGCACCGCTGTCATTTGCATTCATTACTGTTAGTTTACATTGAGTATGACTTGACTGGATCTGTTTTACCATGAATTACAATGTCTAGTTAGTCCTTGGTCTTTAAAGGTGCTCTGCATTTATGTTTTGCAGTCTCACAAAAGGCTAGCAAGATACCATCTTGTTATATCATATTATATTGTTTTGAGAAAGTGTTGTCAACGAGACTTATTATTATGGCTCGCTAGTTGATTATGCTATTGATATGAGTAAACTTGAGACCAATGCATTATTGTGAATGTGGTTAGTTATAATCTTCGCTGAAAACTTGAATGATGTCTTTACATATTTACAACAACAAGAGCAAACAGAGTTTGTAAAAGTTTTTCTTTATCACTTTCAGTTTGTCAACTGAATTGCTTGAGGACAAGCAAAGGTTTAAGCTTGGGGGAGTTGATACGTCTCCAACGTATCTACTTTTCCAAACACTTTTGCCTTTGTTTTGGACTCTAACTTGCATGATTTGAATGGAACTAACCTGGACTGACGTTGTTTTCAGCAGAATTACCATGGTGTTATTTATGTGCAAGAGCAAACGTTCTCGGAATGACCTGAAACTTCATGGAGCCACTTTTCAGAAAATAAGAAAAATACTTGCAAAAGATGAAGGCCAGGGGGCCCACCACCTTTCCACGAGGGTGGGGGCGCGCCTGCCCCCCTAGGGCGCGCCCCCTACCTCATGGGCCCCCTGTTGCGTCTGTGACTCCAACTCCAACTCCATATATTGAGTTTCGGGGAGAAAAAAATCATAGAGAAGAAATCATCGCGTTTTACGATACGGAGCCGCCGCCAAGCCCTAAAACCTCTCGAGAGGGCTGATCTGGAGCCCGTTCGGGGCTCCGGAGAGGGGAATCCATTGCCATCGTCATCATCAACCATCCTCCATCAGCAATTTCATGATGCTCACTGTCGTGCGTGAGTAATTCCATCGTAGGCTTGCTGGACGGTGATGGGTTGGTTGGGATCTATCATGTAATCGAGTTAGTTTTGTTAGGGTTTGATCCCTAGTGTCCACTATGTTCTGAGATTGATGGTGCTATGACTTTGCTATGCTTAATGCCTGTCACTAGGGCCCGATTGCCATGATTTTCAGATCTGAACCTATTATGTTTTCATCAATATATGAGTGTTCTTGATCCTATCTTGCAAGTCCATAGTCACATATTATGTGTTATGATCCGTTAACCCCGAAGTGACAATAATCAGGATACTTACCGGTGATGACCGTAGTTTGAGGAGTTCATGTATTCACTATGTGTTGATGCATTGTTCCGGTTCTCTATTAAAAGGAGGCCTTAATATCCCTTAGTTTCCGTAAGGACCCCGCTGCCACGGGAGGGTAGGACAAAAGATGTCATGCAAGTTCTTTTCCATAAGCACATATGACTATGTTCGGAATACATGCCTACATTATATCAATGAACCGGAGCTAGTTCTGTGTCACCCTAGGTTATGACTGTTACATGATGAACCACATCCGGCATAATTCTCCATCACTGATCCATTTCCTACGAGCTTTCCATATATTGTTCTTCGCTTATTTACTTTTCCGTTGCTATTGCTATCATCACTACAAAATACCAAAAACATTACTTTTACTACTGTTACCTTTTGCTACCGTTATCACTCCTATCATATTACTTTGCTACTAAACACTTTGCTGCAGATATTAAGTTTCCAGGTGTGGTTGAATTGACAACTCAGCTGCTAATACTTGAGAATATTCTTTGGCTCCCCTTGTGTCGAATCAATAAATTTGGGTTGAATACTTTACCCTCGAAAACTGTTGCGATCCCCTATACTTGTGGGTTATCAGCGCCCCCCCAAGCCCAATCCGAATTGGACAAGGGGTGGGGGCGTGTCCCCCCTTTCCTTCTCCCTCTCCCCTCTTTCCCCTTTCCCCCTCTCCGTTGGAAGGAAGGGGGCGAATCCTACTAGGAGTGGAGTCCTAGTAGGACTCCCCCCTTGGCGCGCCCCTCCTAGGACGGCCACCTCCTCCCCCTCTCATTTATATACAGGGGCAGGGGCACCCCAAAGGCACAACAGTTGTTCTCTTACCTGTGTGGTGCCCCCCTCCACGGTTTACTCCTCGGGTCATAGCGTCGTAGTGCTTAGGCAAAGCCCTGCGCAGATCACATCACCATCACCATCACCATCACCACACCATCGTGCTTTTGGAACTCTCCCTTGACCCTCTACTGTATCAAGAGTTCAAGGTACGTCATTGAGCTGAACGTGTGCTGAACACGGAGGTGCCGTACGTTTGGTACTTGGATCGGTTGGATCGTGAAGACGTTTGACTACATCAACCGTGTTAACCTAACGCTTCCGCTTTCGGTCTACGAGGGTACGTGGACACACTCTCCCCTCTCATTGCTATGCATCTCCTAGATAGATCTTGCATCATCGTAGGAACAAATTTGAAATTGCATGCTATGTTCCCCAACAGTGGCATCCGAGCTAGGTCTATGCATAGATGATATGCACGAGTAGAACACAAAGAGTTGTGGGCGATAATAGTCATACTACTTACCACCAACGTCTTACTTTGATTCAGTGGTATTGTTGGATGAAGCGTCCTGGACCAACATTACATGACCACATTCATGAGACCGGATGTACCGACGTGCTTTGCACACAGGTGGCTGGCGGGTGTCTGTTTCTCCAACTTTAGTTGAATCGAGTTTGACTACGGCTGGTGCTTGTTGAAGGTTAAAACAACACACTTGACGAAAAATCGTTGTGGTTTTGATGCGTAGGTAAGAACGGTTATTGCTAGAAGCCCGTAGCAGCCACATAAAACTTGCAACAAAAAAGTAGAGGACGTCTAACTTGTTTTTGCAGGGCATGTTGTGATGTGATATGGTCAAGACGTGATGAGATATAAATTTTTGTATAAGATGATCATGTTTTGTAAAAGTTACCGGCAAGTGGCATGAGCCTTATGGTTGTCGCTTTATTGTATGAAATGCAATCGCCATGTAATTGCTTTACTTTATCACTAAGCGATAGCGATAGTCGTAGAAGCAATAGTTGGTGAGACGACAATGACGCTACGATGGAGATCAAGGTGTCAAGCTGGTGATGATGGAGATCATGACGGTGCTTTGAAGATGGAGATCAAAGGCACAAGATGATGATGGCCATATCATGTCACATATTTTGATTGCATGTGATGTTTATCTTTTGTGCATCTTATTTTGCCCAGTATGGTGGTAGCATTATAAGATGATCCCTCACTAAATTTCAAGGTATAAGTGTTCTCCCTGAGTATGCACCGTTGCTACAGTTCATCGTGCCGAGACACCACACGTGATGATCGGGTGTGATAAGCTCTATGTTCACATACATCGGGTGCAAGCCAGTTTTGCACATGCAGAATACTCGGGTTAAACTTGACAAGCCTAGCATATGCAGATATGGCCTCAGAACGCTGAGACCGAAAGGTCGGACGTGAATCATATAGTAGATATGATCTACATATTGATGTTCACCATTGAAAACTACTCCATCTCACGTGATGATCGGACATGGTTTAGTTGATATGGATCATGTGATCATTTAGATGACTAGAGGGATGTCCATCTAAGTGGGAGTTCTTAAGTAATATGATTAATTGAACTTCAATTTATCATAAACTTAGTCCTGATAGTTTTTCCATATCTATGTTGTTGTAGATCAATGGCCCGTGCTACCGTTCCCTTGAATTTTAATGTGTTCCAAGAGAAATCTAAGTTGAAAGATGATGGTAGCAACTACACGGACTGGGTCTGTAACTTGAGGATTATCCTCATTGCTGCACAGAAGAATTGCGTCATGGAAGCACCACTAGGTGCAAGACCCGCTGCAGGAGAAACTCCGGACGTTATGAACGTTTGGTAGAGCAAAGCTGATGACTACTCGATAGTACAGAGTGCCATGCTTTACGGCTTATAATCGGTACTTCAAAGATGTTTTGAACGTCATGGAGCATATGAGATGTTCCAGGAGTTGAAGTTAATATTTCAAGAAAATGCCCGAGTTGAGAGATATGAATTCTCCAACAAGTTCTATAGGTGCAAAATGGAGGAGAATAGTTCTGTCAGTGACACATACTCATAATGTCTGGGTACCATAACCATTTGACTCAGATGGAGTTAATCTTCCTGATGATAGTGTCATTGACAGAGTTTTTCAATCACTATAGTCTCTATGATATTTATGTTCATGGTGTTCATATCCTACTCATGCTAGTGTCCAATGTTACTTATGCATAATGCATGATCATGATCGTTGTTGCTCTCTAGCTGGCCGCTTCTCAATCTAATTACTAGCCTTCGCCTGTACTAAGTGGGGATTATGCTTGTACATCAAAAACCTTGAACCCAAAGTTATTCCAGACGAGTCCACCATACCTACCTATATGTGGTATTACCCTGCCGTCCTAACTAAAGTTGCATGTACCGCCTCTAAAAACTTCTAAAAATATCTGTTTTGTGTGCCTAGATCGTTCATGGAATGACATGAGGTGGTCGATATCTTCCATGCTAAGCGGGTTATTCTCAGGTCGAGTGTTTATTCACTTGCTGTCGCACGAGCAAAAGGGCAGTAATAGGGATGCCCAGTCCCAAACTGCAAAATACAAAAAGAGTTAATCGCTCGAATAATCAAACAAGAACTCCCAATGGAGTCAAAACATTTACTTTTATCGCTTGGGAACCGCCACTAGCTTGTTTAGCATGGGAGATATTGATAACCGATGGTCGTGAAGTAAATGAGAAGGGTGCATGTCTCAAAATATCAATTATCTCTGTTTTAAAAACTTGAGCTCTGGCACCTCTACAAATCATTGCTTCCCTCTGTGAAGGGACTTTCTATTTACTTTTATGTTGTGTCATCACCTTCTAAAACAAGTGCTAGAAACTGAGAGAGCACAACTGTCATCACTTATGCATTGTGTGTAGCTAATGTTGGGTGCATCATGACTGGATCTTTTCTACCATGAATTACAATGTTTAGTCGCTACTTGGACTTTGGAGGTGCTCTACATTTATGTTTTGCGGTCTCTGAAAGGGCTAGCGAGATACCACTATTGTCATATTATATTATGGTTGTTTTGACAATGTGTTGCCGTTTGAGATGTCTTATTATTGCTTGCTAGCTGATTGTGTCATTGATATGAGTTAATATAATCTTTAAGAGTTATTATCGGCATGGTTAGTTATAATGTTGGCTGAAAACCTGGGTGTTGTTTAAGCTTATTTATGCAAACAAGAGCAAAAGAGTTCGTAAAAGTTTTTGTTTCTCACTTTCAGTTTGTCAACTGAATTGCTTGAGGACAAGCAAATGTTTAAGCTTGGGGGAGTTGATACGTCTCCAACGTATCTACTTTCTAAATGCATTTCCTCTTGTTTTGGACTCTAATTTGCATGATTTGAATGAAACTAACCCCGGACGAACGTTGTTTTCAGCAGAACTACCATGGTGTTGTTTTTGTGCAGAAATAAAAGTTCTCGGAATGGAATGAAACTTTGCGAGGAATTTTTATATAATATATAAGAATTTATGGAGCCAAGACCTACCAAGGGGGGGCACCTAGGTGGGCACAATCCACCAGGGCACGCTCCCCTCACCAGGCGCACCCAGGTGGGTTATCCCCACCTGGTGGCCCCGCAGACACTGAAACCGACGCTATAAAATCCTATTTTCGAAGAAAAAAATCAAGGAGAAAGAATTATCATGATCCACGAGATGGATCCGCCGCCAAGCCCTGTTCTTCCTCGGGAGGGCAGATCTGGAGTCCGTTTGGGGCTTCGGAGAGGGAGGGTCTTTGTTCCTCGTCATCACCAACCCTTCTCCATCGCCAATTCCATGATGCTCCCCACTGGGAGTGAGTAATTCCTTTGAAGGCTCGCTGGTCGGTGAGGAGTTGGATGAGATTCATCATGTAATCGAGTTAGTTTTGTTAGGGCTTGATCCCTAGTATCCACTATGTTCTTAGATTGATGTTGCTATGACTTTGCCATGCTTAATGCTTGTCACTTTGGGCATGGGTGTCATGATTTCAGATCTGGGCCATTTATGTTATCACCATTATATTCATATTCTAGATCCAATCTTGCAAGTTATAATCACCTACTATGTGTTATGATCCGATAACCCCAGAGTGACAATAACCGGGACTTCTTCCGGTGATTACCGTAGTTTGAGGAGTTCATGTATTCACTATGTGTTAATGCTTTGTTCCAGTTCTCTATTAAAAGGATGCCTTAATATACCTTAGTTTCCAATATGGACCCCACTGCCATGGGAGGGTAGGACAAGAGATGTCATGCAAGTTCCTTTAATAAAGCATGTATGACTATTCACTGGTACAGCGACGTCCTAAACAAACGGTTTAAAACCCCTTTCCGCGACGGCATTTGGAACTGTCGCCAAGTGAGTGTGGGCGATAGGGGGGTCCTTCCCACACGACCCAGAAATCATCGGGGATAGGCCCTCGTGGGACCCAGGCTAGGGCCTTGTGCAATCGGGCGAGGCATGGGAACCCAATCATTTCCGTAGGTATGTACATCCCACACGGTGAATCCCAGAAATCATTTTCGTAGGTATGTACATCCCACACGATGAATCCCAGAAATCATTTCTGTAGGTATGTACATCCCACACGGTGAATCCCAGAAATCATTTCCGAAGGTATGTACATCCCACACGGTGAATCCCAGAAAATCATTTCCGTAGGTATGTACATCCCACATAGTTCTTTGTGTGGAAAAGTTTGTGCAAGGTGGCAAACAGTTCGCTGCCGGAAGCCGTGTGTGATTGTTAGTTGATCAAACATGCCTACTTTCTAGAAACCGTGCGGGTTGTTTGAGTTCATCGCCCACGGTGCTGTCTGAGTAACCGTTTGCAATAGAAAACCCCAATAAGCAGGGTAATTAGCCTATTATTGATAATCCATGTACTAATCAAACTAATATTTCTTATAAAACACATCAGATTCATATCTGTATAAAAGCAACTAGGATTTCATAATCGGATTACGTCAGATAGCTTCGGCACTCAGTTGCGCGATTACACAACAGCACCAAGTTTCACATGCAGCATCAAAAACCTTTGGAAAGTAGCATCATACATGGTAAATAGACAGATAATCTCATCTGGAAAACTGCAGAAGCGAAAGGCAAATATTGAGCCTTTAGTGATGTTGAATGTCCTTGCAACTTTAGGCCAGTGGCTATGGATAATTGCCCGCCCAACCTTCGTCCTCTTCGGCAAGACTTAAGTATTGTACCGTGGGTGTTGAATGAATACCTTCCTCACCTCTTGACCATGCAGGTGGTTTGAGAGGTAATCATCGGTGAACTGCTTTGAAAAGTACTGAAAACAAAGCTATGCATAAATCGTTGTTGTAAATTTTGAAATGGAGCAAGGGGTAAAAACAAGGTAAAAGAGTTGGTATCATCCTATAGTTGACTGATGTCTTCTTCATTGTGCAAACAAAGATTTTGCTGTTATTCATCGCAAGCTTCTCCATCCTAACAAACTTTTTGGGTTTCTTGACTTGACTGATATTCATGGACATCTCATTTCCCCATATGCAAAATGGGTCGAACAGTGGGTCTAAGCCTCTGACAGCAGGACCTACATGTGCAAGACCAAATTGTAAGAAACCTAAATATTAGAATGATTCCTGCAACTGCACAATAATGTGCTATTAGCCAAAGGACCCTTCTTGAACAAACCTCGACGGTAAACCACGGTGTCTCCCATTGTTTCCCTACAACACATATAAGGAAGATCTTGATCAGGTTAACTGAGAGTTGCCATACTATTAGTAGAATATGTATCGAGTACAGCCAAATTCAATTGGTGTCACATGCATAACAATACAAAATTGTACCCACAGCAAATGAAACAGAACTAAACCAAACAGTTAAATGGACAGCAGGCCAAATGAACCAAAGTAGTTAACTAAGCACGACATTGTAGAGTAGAAACATGTATGAGAAGATAAGACAGTTAACAAAACAAAGAATGCTTGAGAACAGTACTACGAAATGTAGCAATTGTTGGACCAAAGTGGTAACTGAACATTACATTTTAGAGGACCAAACTGTTAATTGAACATCAGATTGCATATTAACATTACAGAGGACAAATCACTAGAAGGCACTGGAGGTGGCCTCGAGAAAACATCACGAACTGTATTTGAAAGTAGACAACTGGGAGACGGTGTCGATGGTGGCCTCGAAGACGAGGTGCTCCTCCAAGATCTGGCAGTCGACACGCATGTCTGCCATAGCAACCTCGTTCGCACATGTGGCCACATGCTACTCAGCTCCATGATATACAGCGTGTAAAATGGCTGTGGGCGGCGCTTAATTGGAGGAGGGGGCAGTGATTTCGGTGGAAGGTGTCGCTCTGTCAGTCGGGGCATGTGGGACGGGAAAGAAGGAGGATGGTGTGGGTGGGGTGTGAATTACCTGACCATATCAACGAGGCCGTGCAGCAAGATGAAGGGTCGGCGGCGAGGAGGTCGCGCAGCAACAAGAAGGGTCGACGGCGAGGAGGCGGCGCTGCAAGAAGAAGGGTCGCCGGTGAGGAGGCAGCGTTGCAAGAAGAAGGGTAGCCGGCGAGGAGGCGGCACTGCAAGAAGAAGGGTCGCCAGCAAGGAGGCTGTGCTGCCCATAAGTAGCAGTGAAGGTTTGAACTTGGAAAGCAAGGAGGAACAATGGAAATGTGGCTTTTGGTAGGAGGGAGGGGGTGGGGAGATAGATATTTCCGCGGTGGCAAAAAAAATTCGCTCGGTGCCACGAGAAACTGGCGCGCAAGTGTGGTTCAAGCGGGGGGGGCGGTGGACTGTAGACGACGAAGCTTCCTACGTAAGCCAGACAAGACGGCGCGCTAAGATATTTTATATCGCATCCCACACGATTCTTTCTAGTAAATTGTTTGTGATATACCTGATTTTTTTCATTATGTTTTGAAAGACAAAATGGTGTTACGGAGGGAAAGGATGGTGTTTGAATTGCTAGAACATTTACGTACAGTGAACATGCAACTAGTACATGAGTGTCGTGTTTAAATTTGGAATTATTCTGGGTTCGTTTGGCATTTTTATGCACTAATTGAGTTTCTGGGCATTTAATGTGCATATTTCAAATTTGAACTACAAGCACATGCTTCAATGCACCAAACTTTGCTAAAAAATCACATATGTGTCTTTGGGTGAATTTATAGATCCCAAGCAAGAAATGGGAATAAAATTCAAACATGTGGGTGTTGTGGCTCGGCCGGAATGATTGAGAAACTTGGTTTTTTAATTCCTATAAATCCAAAACACGGCTGAAAATCATGAAACTTGGCATGGTGTCATGACATGGCACCAACATGTTGTGGTAAATTTTTTGGCCGAATTGGGACAAGCTTTGGTGTAAGCTTCTTGCAAACCGGAGCTTTCCTCAAGAAGGCTCCTGGTTCTGAGAGGGAACGTGTCACCTCCGTGTGCAAAACGACATACGTACACTGCCTTCTCCCACCTTAATTTTTTACACATGCAGATTAGACCAAATAGAAGTACCATGCTAAATTTTGGAATTATTCCAGGTTCGTTTGGCCTTTTTTATACATTAATTGAGTTTCTGGACATTTAATGTGCATAATTCAAATTTGAACTACAAGCATAGGCTCTAATGCACAAAAGTTGTTTGAAAAATCACATGTGTGTCCTTGGGTGAATTTCTAGGTCCCATGCAAGAGATGAGAGTGAAATTCAAACATCTGGGCGTCGTGGCTCGGCCGGAAAGATTGAGAAACTTGGTTTTTTAATTCCTGTAATTACAAAACACGCCTGAAAATCATGAAACTTGGAATGGTGTCATGACATGGCACCAACATGCTGCGGTAATTTTTTTGGCCGAATTGGGACAAGCTTTGGTGTAGGCTTCTTGCAAACCGGAGCTGCCCTCAAGAAGGCTCGTGGTTCTGAGAGGGAATGTGTCACCTCCGTGTGCAAAATGACATACGTACATGGCCTTCTCCCGCCTTAAGTTTTTACACGGCCAGATTAGACCAAATAGAAGTACCTGGCTAAATTTTGGAATTATTTCGGGCTCGTTTCACCTTTTTTATACATTAATTGAGTTTCTGGGCATTTAATGTGCACAATTCAATTTTGAACTGCAAACACAGACTCTAGTGCACCAAAGTTGTTTGAAAAATGACATGTGTGTCATTGGGTGAATTTCTAGGTCCCATGCAAAAGATGGGAGTGAAATTCAAACATCTGGGCATCGTGGCTCGGCCGGAAAGATTGAGAAACTTGGTTTTTTAATTCTTGTAATTCCAAAACATGCCTGAAAATCATGAAACTTGGCATGGTCTCATGACATGGCACCAACATGTTGCGGTAATTTTTTTGGCCGAATTGGGACAAGCTTTGGTGTAGGCTTCTTGCAAATCGGAGCTTCCCTCGAGAAGGCTCGTGGTTCCTAGAGGGAACGTGTCACCTCCGTGTGCGAAACGACATACGTACACTGCCTTCTCCCGCCTTAATTTTTTTACACAGTCATATTAGACCAAATAGAAGTATCATGCTAAATTTGGGAATTATTACAGGCTCATTTCGCATTTTTTGTACATTAATTGAGTTTCTAGGCATTTAATGTGCATAATTCAAATTCGAACTACAAGCACAGGCTCCAATGCACCAAAGTTGTTTGAAAAATCACATGTGTGTCCCTGGTTGAATTTCTGGGATCCATGCAAGAGATGGGAGTGAAATTCAAACATCCGGGCGTCGTGGCTCAGCCAGAAAGATTGAGAAACTTGGTTTTTTAATTCTAGTAATTCCAAAACACGCCTGAAAATCATGAAAGTTGGCATGGTGTCATGACATGGCACCAACATGCTGCGGTAATTTTTTTGGCCAAATTGGAACAAGCTTTGGTGTAGCCTTCTTGCAAACCGGAGCTTCTCTCAAGAAGGCTCGTGGTTCCGAGAGGGAACGTCTCACCTCCGTGTGCAAAACGACATACGTACACTGCCTTCTCCCGCCTTAATTTTTTTACACAGCCAGACTAGACCAAATAGAAGTACCATGCTAAATTTTGGAATTATTCAAGGCTTGTTTCGCCTTTTTTATACATTAATTGATTTTCTAGGCATTTAATGTGCATAATTCAAATTTTAACTGCAAGCATAGGCTCCACTGCACCAAAGTAGTTTCAAAAATCACATGTGTGTCCTTGGGTGAATTTCTAGGTCCCATGCAAGAGATGGGAGTGAAATTCAAACATCTGGGCATCGTGGCTCGGCCGGAAATATTAAGAAACTTGGTTTTTTTAATTTCTGTAATTCCAAAACACGCGTGAAAATCATGAAACTTGGCATGGTGTCATGACATGGCACCAACATGTTGCGGTACTTTTTTGGCCGAATTGGGACAAGCTTTGGTGTAAGCTTCTTGCAAATCAGAGCTTCCCTCAAGAAGGCTCGTGGTTCCGAGAGGGAACATGTCACTTCCGTATGCGAAACGACATACGTACACTGACTTCTCCCGCCTTAATTTTTTTACACAGACAGATTAGACCAAATAGAAGTACTGTGCTAAATTTTGGAATTATTTTGGATTCGTTTGGCCTTTTTTATACATTAATTGAATTTTTGGGCATTTAATGTGCATAATTCAAATTTGAACTACAAGCACATGCTCCAGTGCACCAAAGTTGTTTGAAAAATCATATGTGTGTCCTTGGGTGAATTTCTAGGTCTCATGCAAGAGATGGGAGTGAAATTCAAACATCTGGGCATCGTGCCTCGGCCGGAAAGATTGAGAAACTTGGTTTTTTTAATTCCAGTAATTCCAAAACACGCCTGGAAATCATGAAACTTGGCATGGTCTCATGACATGGCACCAACATGTTGTGGTAACTTTTCTGTCCGATTTGAGAAGGCGCACACATTAACAATCAACAAAGTCATTTTGGAACAAGTGTTGTCACGTTACAAATAGGAAACACAAGTATTATTGAAACCGTGGGCGTTCGACTTACCAATTATGTGCCGCCACACGTCCCCTTTTTTTATTGACTAGGAGGTGCCGTGCGGGGTAGCTGTTTGAGTGCGGGAGGCGTGCGATCAGACCCCTACGCGTGCTCATCGGGAGGAGAGCCCTTTTGACTGCTACCCGCCGTGCACCTCCCTCCCAACATCTCCATTAATGGCGCCCGAGCACCTGTTCTAAGGCGTGGCTATATGTCTCACTAGACTGAGATTTAAGAGAGAGAAATGAAAATCTGAAAAGAAAGTTTTGCATGGATCTTGATGTAAGATCCGACGGACCTATAGAGCATCGACTGCGACTTATAGCAAGCATGATGAATATAAGGATGATAACATTGGATAATAATTGTCTTACATATTTATAAACATAATTAAAAAATCCACATGCGGCAACGCCCGATATACACAAGGGTAAAAGAAGAAGGAAGACAACTAGTCTCCACGGCGGGCGGCGACGAGCTCTTTCTTGTCCTTAAGATGCTGGTTGAGAGCATCCACTGATTCCTCCACCAGCCTTCCACGCTCGATGCACAGCATGGCATTCTCGTCCATAAGTTTCTCGACGATGACGCCGGTCATCTTCAACAAGGCAGTGGTCTGCTCCTGTTGCTCCGTACTTCCAATGATCTTCCCCTTAGCAGGTCGTGCTCGGCCCGGAGCTTCACATTGCTCTCATTTAGTTGCCAGATGACGTTGGTAGACTGTTCAAACGAGGCTTGCAGGTCATCCTGCAACCTCGCCCACCTGGAGATCTAATCCATCTGCCTAAGGACGAGGGCACGCATGCGCTTGTAAGAGTCCTCGCCTGCCCGCGAGGCATTTTCCCAGGCCGCCACGGCGCGGGAGGACATCTCTGTCGCATTCGCGACGTGGCGGGACATCTCTTCTTCTTCTGCGGCGCGGCCGAACTAGTTTGCTGCTTCGACGGCGCAGCGGGTCCTCTGTGCTACTTCGCCGGTGCGGCGGGACCTCTCTACTGCTACGGCCGTGCAGTGGGACATGTTGGCTGCTTTCGCAGTGAGGCGGGACATCTCTGGTGCTCCCGCTTCTAGGCTCGCCTCTCCCTGGTGGAAATCTCTCGATCCAGAACTCACGCTGGCCATGGCGGACGCAAGGGAACAATGATGAATGACTTGTTTGTTTTTGACTTTTTGTGGATGAGGAGTTGAGGAGGAATGTGCGGTCATCTTGGAATAGTAGTGTTTATAATCGCGTAGTAATACGCTCCAAAGTGGGAAACTGTTTAGGTTTTGATTGGTGTGAATAGGTTTGCAATTTGGGATGTGACGGGATGCGGCCTCCCTGTTCTTCTAAAAAAATTATGATGGGATGCATGCTCAAAATTTACTGACAGTTATAAGTGCGACACTATAACTGGAAGGCGTAACGTGGGCACGTACGCCTTCTCGGCCGCGTACGTGGTGTTTGCACCATAGGGTGCACCGCAATAGGCAATGTCAGCACCATCGCGCATGGTTCTTTTAATTAGAATGTGTTTGTCGGTCTAGCGCACACACGTTGATCTATCTAACTATTTTAGTTTGTTGTGGCTAATCGCAAACAGTTCATCCATGTGAAGTGTGTGCCATCAATCGCAGACACTTTGATCTGGCTGACCCGTTTCTGTTCTGTTGCCTAGTCGCAAACAGTTAATCCTTCTGAAGCGTATACCCTCAATCACACACACCTTGATCTGGCTGACCGTTTCTTTTGTGTTGCCTAATCACAAACAGTTCATCCGAGTGAACCGTATGCTGTGTATCGCACATGCCTTCATCTGGCTGCCCATTTCTTTTGTTCCTCCTCATCGCAAACATTTGATTGAACTAAACCGTATGCCCTTCATCGCACACGCAACTAAAACCTGAACCGTGTTTGATGCATCCGTCATCGCAAATGTTTTACACATTTCTGACGGTTTTCATACAGCACTGTTTGCGATTATGGCATCGCACACAGTTTCTCGAAGGGTCTCTGATCGTAGTGTCACGTTAGCAGCATCCTACAGTAGTGATTGACAGAATACATGCCTACATTATATCGATGAACCGGAGCTAGTGTCGTATCGCCCTAGGTTATAACTGTCTCATGATGAATATCATCCAGCAAGTCACCGATCCAATGCCTACGAATTTTATATTGTTCTTGGTAAGTTACTACTGCTATCATTATTTACTATCACTGTTACTGTTATTGTTACTGCTGTCACTACTATCAAAACTATCAAACTACTTTGCTACTGATCACTTCGCTGCAGATAATTAATCTCCAGGTGTGGTAGAATTGACAACCCAACTGCCCTTCAAATATTCTTTGGCTCCCCTTGTGTCGAATCTATAAATTTGGGTTGAATACTCTACCCTCGAAAATTGTCGCGATCCCCTATACTTGTGGGTTATCAACCATTAGTTTCAAGAAAAAGGGCAAAGGGAAGAAGGGGAACTTCAAGAAGAACAGCAAGCAAGTTGCTACTAAGGGGAAGAAACCCATGTCTGGACCTAAGCCTGAAACTAAGTGCTTCTACTGCAAAGGTGTAACACCCCGGATACAACTTTCCATATTCGTAACTCCGACTCTTGCCTTTTCCGGAGATGCGATATGAGATTCCCTCGTGGTTGGGTTTTGTCTTCGTTTTGCATTTTGTCCATGTCATGCATTTCATATCATGTCATCATGTGCATCTCATTTGCATATGTGTTCGTCTAATGCATCCGAGCATTTTCCCCATTGTTCGTTTTGCAATCCGACACTCCTATGTCATCCGGCGTTCCCCTTTTGCCTCTTTTCATGTGCGGGTGTTAAACTTTCTCAGAATGGACCGAGATTTGCCAAGTGGCCTTGGTACACCACCGGTAGACCGCCTGTCAAGTTTCGTGCCATTTGGAGTCCGTTTGATACTCCAACGGTTAACCGGGGAACCATAAAGGCCTTGTGTGTTTTGCAGCCCAACACCCCTCCAAGTCAGCCCACAAACCCATCCAAATCCCCTCCATCCTCTCGGTCGTTCGATCACGATCACCTGGCCGAAAACCGCACTCCATTTGGACACTCCCACCTCCTTCTATTTATAAATATGTGATCCCCTCTCGAAATTTCGGGTCCAAAACTCTAACCTCCTTCCACCTCGCGCCGCCGGACAAATCTTCCACCATCCGGACATGTCCAGCCGCCGCGCCGGACCAACCACGGCGCGCCACGTCATCCGGCGTCCTCCCACCACCGCGGCGGCCCACGGAGCCCATCCGGGGCCCGCGCCGGGCCCAACCGCGCCTCCCGCGCCGCTCGCCCATCCGCCCCACCGCCGACTCGAGCTCGCCGCGCCGCCGCGCCGCCTTGGCTCTGCCCCTAGCCGGCGCGCGCGCCGCACCCCGCCGCTCCATCGCGCGCCGCCCCACCGCCTCGTCCGGCGCTGCCCCTCGCCGGCCCCTGCTCCTCCAGCCCCGCTGTGCCAGATCTGGTCGGATCCGCCTTCGCCGCAAC
Organism: Triticum aestivum; assembly: GCF_018294505.1. Lineage (NCBI taxonomy): Eukaryota > Viridiplantae > Streptophyta > Magnoliopsida > Poales > Poaceae > Triticum > Triticum aestivum. Next base: position 274,456,052 of record NC_057812.1, read on the forward strand.
TCCGCCGACCTCCTCATCCTTGTCTCCGGCAAGTTCACCGGCGTTGACCCTGCGTCGGGACCCCTCCATCCCGATCTGGCCTCGTCCCTCGATCCAAACGGCACGCCCGTCCCACTCCGCTCCGTTCAGGAACCTCTTCATCCACTTTCCACGAGGTTGATTTTTCCACCAAGTCCCCAGGATTCTCATCTCTTATTGCCATGTTTTCCATGCCATAACTTGTTGCGTACTGCTCCGTTTTTTGCGTGCTATATACCAAAATGTTCATCAGGATGTGCTCTTCATTTTGTTCCATTGTGACATGCTCATTTGAGTCCATCTTGATGCGCAAATCGCTGATGCAAGAGTGCTATAAATTGTTAGGTGCTGATTCTTGTCAGAGTATGAGGATTTGTCATTTTTGCTACATTTGTTGTGTGCTGCATATAGGCATGAGCTCTACATGTATTTTGAGCTATGCCATGCCATCTTTACAGGGGTTCTTGCCATGTATTTTTGTGATCTTTGTGGTGACTAGCACAAGCATGCAAAGTAGCTCTCGTGATATTACTGATTTCAGGGACTTAGAATTTCACCAAGTCATTTCCCTGCTGTTATTTTTATGACATGTATTCATGTTGCTACAGTGAGATCCATGCTTCTTTTGAGTATTTTCAGTAAGGATGATTTGGACATATGGTTGTGCTCTATCCATCCATGCCCCTGTTTGAAATTATGGAGTGCCCTAGCATGACTTAATCTTGCTCTACTTTTGCTATAAAATGTTCCTGGCAGACTATTTACATGTTAATCAATTTTGCCATGGTTCTTGTAGTTGATCCATGCATGCTATGAACTTGCACTTGCCTTATCTAGCTTCTTGAACATGTCTTCTTGCTGATGCTATGCTTATCTTGTCATGCAATGCCTTTTGTTGAGTGAATCAAGCTCGCAAAGAGGCCTTCGTAACTCTGTTTTTGCCATGTCCAGTTTTCTGCTAAGATTGAATCTGTTAACGAAAATTGCTATGTTTACATGGGTGCCATCATATCTTCTGATCCTTTTTGGCTCATGGTCAGTAAGGGACTTTTGTTCTATGTTTTTAGTACATTCATGCCATGCCTTTGTTTGCTATGATATGTTCCTGTAGCATGTTGTTTGCTTGCTCTAAACTTTGTTTCCTGATGTTAATTCCTGGCATTTAGTTATTTTCACTAAGTCTGTGAAGCTAATATCTTTTGCACTTTCGCCATGCTTGTTTGAACCTGCTACTATGTGATTTAGCCGTAGCTCAGTGTTCATCTTTTGTCAAGCATATTGAGTAGATCACTGCCATATGTTTTGTTGCTATGTTGGAGTGCAGTAGCTCAGTTTCTTGTTGCATTCTAGAGGCATCGTGCTGTTAATCGCAGAATTGTGCCATTATTGTTTTGCTTGCCATTTGCAAACCGTGCATCCGATTCCGGTGATCCTTATATCGATTTCGACCAAAATCAACTCATCTTTCCAGCGGAGCACTTGGTTTGCCAAGTTGATGCCTTGTTCATACTTTTCCTTTCGGAGAACGCATATGCATTGCATATCGCATCTCGCACATCATGGCATGTTTTGCATCATGTTGCTTGCGCAATGCACCGTGGTTGATTGTTGTTTCCTTTGCTTGTGTTCTTGCCTTGGGTAGATCCGAGAGACGAGTGCGTGATCGAGGAACCCATTGAGTATGCTTACGAGGATCAAGCTTTCGTCTACTCTGAGAACTTTGCAGGCAAGATGATCATACCCTCGAAATCATTTCTATCTTTGCTTGCTAGTTGCTCGCTCTATTGCTATGCTGCGATACCTACCACTTGCTATATCATGACTCCCGTATTGCCATGTCCAGCCTCTAACCCACTTTGTCCTAGCAAACCGTTGTTTGGCTATGTTACCACTTTGCTCAGCCCCTCTTATAGCGTTGTTAGTTGTAGGTGAAGCTAGAGTTTGTTCCATGTTGGAACATCATTGTTGTTGGGATATCATTATTATATCTTGTTTACTTTAATGCACCTATATACTTGGTAAAGGGTGGAAGGCTCGGCCTTATGCCGGGTGTTTTGTTCCATTCTTGCCGCCCTAGTTTCCGTCATACCGGTGTTATGTTCTTTGATTTTGTGTTCCTTCCACGGTTGGGTGTTATGGGGACCCCTTGACATTTCGATTTGAATAAAACTCCTCCAGCAAGGCCCAACCTTGGTTTTACATTTTCCTAACAACCTATCACCTTCCCTTGGGTTCTGCAGACTCAAGGGTCATCTTTATTTTAAACCCCCCGGGCCAGTGCTTGTCTAAGTGTTGGTCCGAACCGAGTAGACTGCGAGGCCGCCTCGGGGAAACTTGAGGTTTGGTTTTACTTGTAGGATGTCTCATACGGTGTTGCCCTGAGAACGAGATATGTGCAGCTCCTATCAGGATATCGGCACATCGGGCGGCTTTGCTGGTCTTGTTTTACCATTGTCGAAATATCTTGTAACCGGGATTCTGAGTCTGATCGGGTCTTCCTGGGAGAAGGAATATCCTTCGTTGACCGTGAGAGCTTGTGATGGGCTAAGTTGGGACACCCCTGCAGGGTTTTGAACTTTTGAAAGCCGTGCCCGCGGTTATGGGCAGATGAGAATTTGTTAATATCCGGTTGTAAAGAACTTGACACTATACTTAAATTAAAATGCAACAACCGCGTGTGTACCCGTGATGGTCTCTCTCCGGCGGAGTCCGGGAATTGAACACGGTCTCGTGTTATGCTTGAATGTAAGTAGTTTCAGGATCACTTCTTGATCATTTCTAGTCACGACAGTTGCATTGCTTCTCTTCTCGCTCTTATTTGCGTATGTTAGCCACCATATATGCTAGTGCTTGCTGCAGCTACATCTCACTACCCTTTCCTACCCATAAGCTTAAATAGTCTTGATCTCGCGGGTGTGAGATTGCTGAGTCCCTGTGGCTCACAAATACTTCCAAACAGTTGCAGGTGCCGATGATACCAGTGCAGGTGACGCAACCTAGCTCAAGTGGGAGCCCGATGAAGTTCGTGTTCGTTGTGTTGTTTTCGTTTCTAGTTGATCAGTAGTGGAGCCCAGTTGGGGTCGATCGGGGATCTAGCATTCGGGGTTGTCTTTATTTATGTTGGTTCCGTAGACGGACCTTGATTGTATTCTGGATGATGTATGATATTTATGTATTGTTTGAAGTGGCGATTGTAAGCCAGCTCTTTATCCCTTTCTTATTCAGTACATGGGGTGTGTAAAGATTACCCCTCTTGCGACATGCCTACCATGCAGTTATGTCTCTAAGTCGTGCTCCGACACGTGGGAGATATAGCCGCATCGTGGGTGTTACAAGTTGGTAATCAGAGCCTTCCACGACTTAGGAGCCCCCTGCTTGATCGAATCGCTGACGTTGTTGAGTCTAGAACAAAATGTTTTGAGTCTTATAGGATTATATATATCGGAGAGTAGGATTCTTTTTACTCCCCCAGTCCCTTCGTCGCTCTGGTGAGGCATCCTGACGTAGAGTTTTGACTCTTCTCTCCTCAAATTTCACGAAAAAAATTAGGATCACGCGGGTATCTTGGAATAGTTTCGATGGTTTTATGATGAGAACATTGTTCTTTGTGCCTCCTGACATTTAGGGGTTGTGGCAGTGTCCCGGGGAGTTGAGCTCCGAGGTGTTGTCATCACAATTTGATCGTTGCAATTCTAGAATACCTGAGTTCGCCGACATCGAAAATCTCCTTTATGCAGTTGTTGGTGAGATAACCTCGATGCCACCCAGTACTGGGGCGGGAGTTCGGGAGTATTGCCATAACTCGTATAATGGATGCTTTTCGAATGTTGAGGTAAACGATTTCTGAAGGTTTCTTGGTTATGTGCTGAAGGATGGATACAGCTGGATGTAGGTATAGTTAGTTTTGGGTGAGATATTATGCTTCCCCTGTATCCCCAACACCTGATTGCATCACCAGAAAGTTTTGGGAGTTTATAGGTGTGAATTCAAGTAGCTCCTAGAATATCTTTCCAACAGACACATGATACAATATGGGATCTACCATATGTTTGTTTCCGGCTTATTTTGCAAGCCAATCCTTTGTTTTCTTTTATTTGTGGTATTCGAGTTGCTTCGAAGTCAAATGTTGTTTCCATGCCTCTTCCTAAGTGGTGTTCTCATATTTCTATGTGAATACCAATCCTTCATGACAATTGAGATTGTCATGTCAATCCTTTTCAACCGGTGTGCTCTTCTTCAAGTGGATCCGATCATTTCAACATTCGCGAGATCAATTCATAGTCTTCTCAATGTTGTCTGTTTCCATCTGCCCAAGTTGCCTTTGTTTTCCCTCCCTCCCACCCTTTTTCTTTAAGGACTCAGATTCCTGAATCAAGTATCTATTTTATGGATGTGAAGTATCTCCATTCTTTTCCGTCAATGTTCTTATCCGATGATTCTCAGGAAGATACTAAGGAAGCTTCGAGTTCATCATTCTTCATTCTTTTCTTCTCCGGTGGATACAATTCAAGCTTTCAGTGTTGATTATATTCCTTTTCCTCGTGTTAAATGCTTTTCCATGCCGGTGCACCTCATTATCATTCCACTTCTCGCTATTCAATTGTTCCGGAGTGCTGAAGATATCTCAGAAGATTCGTGTTTTCACTCCTAATCCGTTCAAGCTATTTCGAGATTGTTATCTCATTCAAGCCATTTAATTCAATTGGTGCAATCTCTCTTTTCAAGCAATCTTTTCAACGGTGTATCTTTTGAGTGGGCCCTAACCCACATGTCTTTTCCCAGGATCTTACCTAACTCTTCTTGTTTCAGAGTTATTCTCAAATTCTTCTTCAAGTTTGACGTAAAAATGAATTATCATCAGTCATATGTATTTCTCCAAGATCTGTCAAATTCTTGTCACCGTTGGTTCAACCTTTCTATTCGTCATCCCGGAGTATCTCAACAATTAATGGTGGTGCTTCTCGTTGTCATTCTCGGATTTTGAAGACTGAAGAAGATTTTTCTCTCAATCTTGCTCCATTATCTTCAAGATTTACGCTTCTAACTTGTTGCCATCCTCTCATAATTGTTTTCGATTGTGAGAATTCTTTTCACCCACCTAGAGCAATTCAGGAGTCTTTTCAGTCTGATTCATCCAAAGCCCATCATCTCAGAGTTATTCATTCTTAGCTTTCAGCTCTCATTCTCCTAATTTTACCGGTGCATCATTCAAATATCCTCTAATCAGTTCGCGATCTCTTCGTTCTCTTGCATCTTGATTCCCTCAAGTATCTTCATTCGTTCTCTAATTCTTCCCAGTGTTTCTTTATCTTTTCTTCGTTCATTTTCAATTCTTACGGTGGTTCGTTCAAGATTTCTCTTCCTTTGTTATAATATCAATTTATTCGTTGTTTCAATCCTACCGGTGGTTCATTGAAGACCTTCCCAAGTTTGCGCTATATCTATCTTAATCCTTTCTCCGAGAATAAGTAGTATGCCAAATCCATTGTTTTTCATCAATTTAATTGGTGAGGGATGGACAGAATGTAATTCTTATTCTTATTTCACCGAGTAAATTCAATTCCTTATTCCGGAGGTTCATCAAAATTCTTGATTTATTTTGTTCATCTTTCTTTCCCGGAATTCCAAGATCTCTCAATTTTATCATCGCAAAGCTCCATCCAATCATTGCAAGGCTTCAATCTTATTATTTTCACCCTTCACTTCTTTTCATTATCCTTTTGTTACCGGTGTTCTTCGTGGGGGCTCTACATGGTGGTTCATCAAGGATTTCTTTCATTCTTCAATTGTCCTCAAGATTTCTCTCGAAGTTAAGATCCGCCAAGCTATACTCTCAAATAAACATGGTGTTCAACACATGTTCGGTTTTGAGAAGTTCAAGCACTCTTCATCTTGCTTTCTGAAGTGCAATTCTTTCTACCTTATCTTTTGCGGTGGTATTGTGTCATTTTTGACAATTTCTGTGTGTTTCATGATCCACAAGTTCAGAAATGAGATATTTAAACACATCATTTTCAATTCGTTCATGAGATCCTTTGCAACCCATCAATCTCTTCATTGGAGTTATCTTGGATTATATTTCACCTAAAGCTTTCCTTAAGGATTGTTGCTAATTATGGTGTTCATAAATGACCCAAGATCTTTATTTATCCTCCCGGTGAAATAAGTTTCTCGTCTCCTTGTTCATATCAATCCAATCTTTTTCCCGTGAGTGGCAGGTTGTCACCTCATAATTTTGAGATGCCTTCCATAAGCCCTCAAGCTTATCCTTTCGTCATTGATAATCCAACAACTCTGTTATAGCATTTGTTGTAAGCGTGCTCTCTCAAGATCTTGTTTCCACCGTTCATTCCATTCCATTCTTTCATTTCTTCCGGAGGCATTGTGATGTTGCTCTCTTCACTCATCATCTTGAATTGTGAGGATCATGTTCTTTTCATGCTTATCCTCTTAACCGGAGTGTTGTGTCCTCTGCTCAAGTTCTTTTCATCTTATCAAGTCCTGCATCTCTTTTCAACCTGAGTGATGTCCGAATTTGTTCTTCCTTGTTCCCCTTCTCTAACGGAGAGTTGTCAACTTCGTTCATCTCCGTTGTATTCTTTTCTTGAAGTTGTTCAACCTCTCAAGGTTCTTTGGTCTCACTCGTTTGTCAAAGAAGCAACTTAGTTTTACCTCTTATCTTCCTCTTCCTTTTCCCTCTGATGCCATCCTAGATCTCGGGACGAGATCATTTCGTAGTGGTGGAGTGTTGTAACACCACGGATACAACTTTCCATATTCTTAACTCTGACTCTTGCCTTTTCGGGAGATGCTATATGAGATTCCCTCGTGGTTGGGTTTTGTCTTCGTTTTTCATTTTGTCCATGTCATGCATTTCATATCATGTCACATGTGCATCTCATTTGCATACATGTTCGTCTCATGCATCCAAGCATTTTCCCCGTTGTCCGTTTTGCAATCCGACACTCATATGTCATCTGGCGTTCTCCTTTTGCCTCTTTTTGTGTGCGGGTGTCAAACTTTCTCGGAATGGACCGAAATTTGCCAAGCGGCCTTGGTACACCACCAGTAGACCGCCTGTCAAGTTTCGTGCCATTTGGAGTCCGTTTGATACTCCAACGGTTAACCAGGGAACCGTAAAGTCCTCGTGTGTGTTGCAGCCCAACACCCCTCCAAGTCAGCCCACAAATCCATCCAAACCCCCTCCGTCCTCTCGGTCGTTCGATCACGATCGCGTGCCCGAAAACCACACTCCATTTGGACACTCCCACCTCCTTCTATGTATAAATATGTGATCCCCTCTCGAAATTTCGGGTCCAAAACCCTAACCTCCTTCCACCTCGCGCCGCCAGACAAATATTCCACCGTCCGGACATGTCCAGCCGCCGCGCCGGACCAACCACGGCGCGCCACATCATCCGCCATCCTCACACCGCCGCGGCGGCCCGCGGAGCCCATCTGGGGCCCGCGCCGGGCCCGACCGCGCCTACCGCGCCGCCGCCCCGCCTTGGCTCCGCCCCTCGCAGGCGCGCGTGCCGCACCCCGCCACTCCATCGCATGCCGCCCCACCGCCTCGTCCGGCACTGTCCCTCACCGTCCCCTGCTCCTCTAGCCCCGCCGTGCCCAGATCCGGTCAGATCCGCCCTCGCCGCAACTCCGGTGACCTCCTCATCCTCGTCTCTGGCGAGTTCGCCGGCGTTGACCCCGCGTCGGGACCCCTCCATCCCGATCTCGCCTCGTCCCTTGATCCAAACGGCACGCCCGTCCCGCTCCGCTCCGTTCAGGAACCTCTTCATCCACTTTCCACGAGGTTGATTTTTCCACCAAGTCCCCAGGATTCTCGTCTAATATTGCCATGTTTTCCATGCCATAACTTGTTGCATACTGCTCCGTTTTGTGCGTGCTATATACCAAAATGTTCATCAGGATGTGCTCTTCATTTTGTTCCATTGTGACATGCTCATTTGAGTCCATCTTGATGCCCAAATTGCTGATGCAAGAGTGCTATAAATTGTTAGGTGCTGATTCTTGTCAGAGTATGAGGATTTGTCATTTTTGCTACATTTGTTGTGTGCTGCATATGGGCATGAGCTCTACATGTATTTTGATCTATGCCATGCCATCTTTACAGGGGTGCTTGCCATGTATTTTTGTGATCTTTGTGGTGACTAGCACAAGCATGCAAAGTAGCTATCGTGATATTACTGATTTCAAGGACTTAGAATTTCACTGTCATTTCCCTGCTGTTATTTTTATGACATGTATTCATGTTGCTACAGTGAGAACCATGCTTCTTTTGAGTATGTTTAATAAGGATGATTTGGACATATGGTTGTGCTCTATCCATCCATACCCCTGTTTGCAATTATGGAGTGACCTAGCATGACTTAATCTTGCTCTACTTTTGCTATAAAATGTTCCTGGCAGACTGTTTACATGTTAATCAATTTTGCCATGGTTCTTGTAGTTGATCCATGCATGCTATGAACATTTACTTGCCTTATCTAGCTTCTTGAACATGTCTTCTTGCTGATGCTATGCTTATCTTGTCATGCAATGCCTTTTGTTGAGTGAATCGAGCTCGCAAAGAGGCCTTCATAACTCTGTTTTTGCCATGTCCAGTTTTCTGCTAAGATTGTATCTGTTAACGAAACTTGTTATGTTTACATGGGTGCCATCATATCTTCTGATCCTTTTTGGCTCATGGTCAGTAAGGGACTTTTGTTCTATGCTTTTAGTACATTCATGCCATGCCTTTGTTTGCTATGATATGTTCCTGTAGCATGTTGTTTGCTTGCTCTAAACTTTGTTTCCTGATGTTAATTCCTGGCATTTAGTTATTTTCACTAAGTCTGTGAAGCTAATATCTTTTGCACTTTCGCCATGCTTGTTTGAACCTGCTACTATGTGATTTAGCCGTAGCTCAGTGTTCATCTTTTGTCAAGCATATTGAGTAGATCACTGCCATATGTTTTGTTGCTATGTTGGAGTGCAGTAGCTTAGTTTCTTGTTGCACTCTAGAGGGCATCGTGTTGTTAATCGCAGAATTGTGCCATTATTGTTTTGCTTGCCATTTGCAAACCGTGCATCCGATTCCGGTGATCCTTATATCGATTTCGACCAAAATAAAATCATCTTTCCAGCGGCGCACTTGGTTTTCCAAGTTGATGCCTTGTTCATCCTTTTCCTTCCGGAGCACGCATATGCATTGCATATCGCATCTCGCATACCATGACATGTTTTCCATCATGTTGCTTGCGCAATGCACCGTGGTTGATTGTTGTTTCCTTTTCTTGTGTTCTTGCCTTGGGTAGAGCCGGGAGACGAGTGCGTGATCGAGGAACCCGTTGAGTACGCTTACAAGGAACAAGCTTTCGTCTACTCTGAGAACTTTGCAGGCAAGATGATCATACCCTCGAAATCACTTCTATCTTTGCTTGCTAGTTGCTCGCTCTATTGCTATGCTGCGATACCTACCACTTGCTGTATCATGCCTCCCATATTGCCATGTCCAGCCTCTAACCCACTTTGTCCTAGCAAACCATTGTTTGGCTATGTTACCGCTTTGCTCAGCCCCTCTTATAGCGTTGTTAGTTGCAGGTGAAGCTGGAGTTTGTTCCATGTTGGAACATCGTTATTGTTGGGATATCATTATTATATCTTGTTTACTTTAATGCACCTATATACTTGGTAAAGGGTGGAAGGCTCGGCCTTATGCCGGGTGTTTTGTTCCACTCTTGCCGCCCTAGTTTCCGTCATACCGGTGTTATGTTCCTTGATTTTGCGTTCCTTACACGGTTGGGTGTTAGGGGACCCCTTGACAGTTCGCTTTGAATAAAACTCCTCCAGCAAGGCCCAACCTTGGTTTTACATTTTCCTAACAACCTATCACCTTCCATTGCATTCTGCAGACTCAAGGGTCATCTTTATTTTAAACCCCCCGGGCCAGTGCTTGTCTAAGTGGTGGTCCGAACCGAGTAGACTGTGGGGCCACCTCGGGGAAACTTGAGGTTTGCTTTTAATTGTAGGATGTCTCATCTGGTGTTGCCCTGAGAACGAGATATGTGCAGCTCCTATTAGGATGTCGGCACATCGGGTGGCTTTGCTGGTCTTGTTTTACCATTGTCGAAATGTCTTGTAACCGGGATTCCGAGTCTGATCGGGTCTTCCTGGCAGAAGGAATATCCTTCGTTGACTGTGAGAGCTTGTGATGGGCTAAGTTGGGACACCCCTGCAGGGTTTTGAACTTTCGAAAGTCGCGCCCGCGGTTATGGGCAGATGGGAATTTGTTAATATCCGATTGTAGAGAACTTGACACTTAACTTAAATTAAAATGCAACAACCGCGTGTGTAGCCGTGATGGTCTCTTTCCAGCGGAGTCCGGGAAGTGAACACGGTCTCGTGTTATGCTTGAACGTAAGTAGTTTCAGGATCACTTCTTGATCATTTCTAGTCACGACCGTTGCATTGCTTCTCTTCTCGCTCTTATTTGCGTATGTTAGCCACCATATATGCTAGTGCTTGTTGTAGCTCCACCACACTACCCTTTCCTACCCATAAGCTTAAATAGTCTTGGTCTCGCGGGTGTGAGATTATTGAGTCCCTGTGGCTCACAAATACTTCCAAACAGTCGCAGGTGCCGATGATACCAGTGCAGGTGACGCAACCCAGCTCAAGTGGGAGCCCAATGAAGTTCGTGTTCGTCCTGTTGTTTTCGTTCCCAGTTGATCAGCAGTGGAGCCTAGGTGGGGTCGATCGGGGATCTAGCATTTGGGGTTGTCTTTATTTATGTTGGTTTCGTAGTCGGGCCTTGATTGTATTCTAGATGATGTATGATATTTATGTATTGTTTGAAGTGGCGATTGTAAGCCAACTCTTTATCCCTTTCTTATTCAGTACATGGGGTGTGTAAAGATTACCCCTCTTGCGACATGCCTACCATGCGGCCTCTAAGTCGTGCTCCGACACGTGGGAGATATAGCCGCATCGTGGGTATTACAAAAGGGACTGGTCACTGGAAGCGGAACTGCCCCAAGTATTTGGCGGATAAGAAGGATGGCAAAGTGAATGGTATATTTGATATACATGTTATTGATGTGTACCTTACTAATGCTCGTAGTAGCGCCTGGGTATTTGATACTGGTTCTATTGCTCATATTTGCAACTCGAAACAGGGGCTACGTATTAAACGAAGTTTGGCTAAGGACGAGGTGACGATGCGCGTCAGAAATGGTTCCAAGGTTGATGTGATCGCCGTCAGCATGCTACCTCTACATATACCGTCGGGATTAGTTTTAGACCTGAATAATTTTTATTTCGTGCCAGCGTTGAGCATGAACATTATATCTAGATCTTGTTTGATGCGAGACGGTTATTCATTTAAATCAGAGAATAATGGTTGTTCTATTTATATGAGTAATATCTTTTATGGTCATGCACCCTTGATGAGTGGTCTATTTTTGTTGAATCTCAATTGTAGTGATACACATATTCATAATATTGATGCCAAAAGATGCAAAGTTAATAATGGTAGTGCAACTTATTTGTGGCACTGTCGTTTAGGTCATATTGGTGTAAAGCGCATGAAGAAACTCCATGATGATGGACTTTTGGAATCACTTGATTATGAATCACTTGATGCTTGTGAACCATGCCTCATGGGCAAGATGACTAAGACTCCATTCTCCGGAACAATGGAGCGAGCCACAGACTTATTGGAAATAATACATACTGATGTATGCGGTCCGATGAGTGTTGAGGCCCGCGGCGGGTATCGTTATTTTCTAACTTCACAAATGATTTGAGCAGATATGGGTATATCTACTTAATGAAACATAAGTCTGAAACATTTGAAAAGTTTAAAGAATTTCATAGTGAAGTGGAAAATCATCGAAACAAGAAAATAAAGTTTCTACGATCTGATTGTGGACGTGAATATTTGAGTTCTGAGTTTGGTCTTCATTTGAAACAATGTGGAATAGTTTCACAACTCACGCCACCTAGAACACCACAGCTTAATGGTGTGTCTGAACGTTGTAACCGTACTTTATTAGATATGGTGCGATCTATGATGTCTCTTATCGATTTACCACTATCGTTTTCGGGTTATGCTTTAGAGACGGCTGCTTTCACGTTAACTAGGGCACCATCTAAATCCGTTGAGATGACACCATATGAACTATGGTTTAGCAAGAAACCTAAGTTGTCGTTTCTTAAAGTTTGGGGCTACGATGCTTATGTGAAAAAGCTTCAACCTGATAAGCTCGAACTTAAATCGGAGAAATGCGGCTTCATAGGATACCCAAAGGAAACTGTTGGGTATACCTTCTATCACAGATCCGAAGACAAGATATTCTTTGCTAAGAATGGATCCTTTCTAGAGAAGGAGTTTCTCTCGAAAGAAGTGAGTGGGAGGAAAGTAGAACTTGGTGAGGTAATTGTACCTTCTCCCGAATTGGAAAGTAGTTCATCACAGAAATCAGTTCCAGTCATGCCTACACCAATTAGTGAGGAAGTTAATGATGATGATCATGAAACTTCAGATCAAGTTATTACCGAACCTCGTAGGTCAACCAGAGTATGGTCTGCACTAGAGTGGTACGGTAATCATGTTCTGTACGAGCTGTAAGTTGAATGGTGGAGCAGTAAGTTGGTGCAGTTCCAAGCAGAGCGTCGTGGCGAGATCTATGTGTGAAGCGGAGTACACAACTGCTTCAGAAGCAGCAAATGAAGGAGTCTAGATGAAGGAGTTCATATCTGATCTAGGTGTAATACCTAGTGCATCGGGTCCAATGAAAATCTTTTGTGACAATACTGGAGAAATTTCCTTGGCGAAGGAATCCAGATTTCACAAGAGAACCAAACACATCAAGAGACGCTTCAATTCCATCTGCGATCAAGTCAAGGAGGGAGACATAGAGATTTGCAATATACATACGGATCTGAATGTTGCAGACCCATTGACTAAGCCTCTTCCACGAGCAAAACGTGATCAGCACCAAGACTCCATGGGTGTTAGAATCATTACTATGTAATCTAGATTATTGACTCTAGTGCAAGTGGGAGACTGGAGGAAATATGCCCTAGAGGCAATAATAAAGTTTCTATTTATATTTCCTTATATCATGATAAATGTTTATTATTAATGCTAGAATTGTATTAACCGGAAACTTAGTACATATGTGAATACATAGACAAAACAGAATGTCCCTGGTATACCTCTACTCACTACGGGAAACAGCTAATTTTCCGTCAGTAGGCAGCTTTGCCGTCAGCTTTTCGTCGGGCAAGACGGCAAAGAAAGGGTTTGCCGTCATCAATAGACGGCAAAGAAAAACTGACGGTAAAATATACTTTGCCATCTGTGGAAAAAAACACAGACGGCAAAGAGCTCACTTTGCCGTCTACAATAAAAAACACAGACAGCAAACATCTTTGCCGTCTACATTTTTTATTACAGACGGCAAAATATACACTTTGCCGTCTGTAATAAGAAATTACACACGGCAAAGATCTTTGTCGTCTGTGCTTTTTATTGCAGACGGCAAAGTATGCTCTTTGCCGTCTGTAATAAAAATCATAGACGGCAAAGAAGAAGCACATCACGCGGATCGATCCCACGAATCGATGACGTGTCAGCCCATCCAAAACCCACCAGCCCCACCTACCCATCCTGACACACGCACAACCTAGCCAGGCCCACCCACCCACTAACCCACACCCCACCCCACCCACCCACGCACACTACACACCACACACCCACTACACGTCCCACCCCACCCACCCACGCACACTACACACCACACAACACATCTAGCACACATCCATGGCCGGCGCAAGCGAGCAGGGAGGCAGCGGCCCCACCTCTACTCGCCACCGGCGTGGCCGGCTCCGCCTCCAGTCTCTTCCGGTCCAGCCGGCCCCTCCATCGCCCGTCGGCTCCGCTGTGCCGGCTCGGTGCCCATCCAGCGCGGTTGGCCCCGCCTCCAGTCGCCTCCGGCGCGCCGGCCTGTCGCCCATCGCCTCCACTATGTCGGCCGGGTGCCCCGCGCCCAGGCGCGGTCGGCCCGTCTCCCCTTGCCTCCGCCGCGCCGGCCTCCCGTCGCCACCTCCACCAGAAGCGTCCGTCCGCGTCCGCCGCCCGTCGACCACGGACTCCCACCGGCCGACCACCATACACCGCGGCCCGAGCTCTTCTCCCTTTCCTCATTTATTTCCCTCTCACACGAAGTTCTCTCTTCCGCAGGAGCTGGCCATGGAGGTCCTTCACGCTGCCGCCGCCCGAGCTCCTAACATCGCGCACGACCCTGCAGATCCGGTCGAGGTCGAGCAGCCATCGCCGGATCTGATGCCCATGACCCCGCCGGACCTCCCTGCCTCGCCATGTCAGCACCGCCGCACCCAGCCACACCGCCGGCCCTGCCTTTCCCAGGAGAAGACGAAGACTTGATTGCTTTTTTACAATTTTTTGTAAGGTTCTTCTTGCAAGAAAGAAGGACTCATTTATTGTTTTTCTATGTGGAGGTCCTTCATGTAAAGTGTAAACATCGCATATGTATAAGCACTTAAGCAGTTCCTTGTTCATATGTTTCCTTCACCGCGTACGTTTCTTCAGTCCACATGTGCATTGTGTATGGATATTGTGTACAGATTAGATATTTTTTTCTTAAAAAAATATTTGCTTTTCCATCTGGGCATACAAGGAAGACAGCAAAGACATAGCGTAACTGACAGCAAAGTACTTGACGCCGTCCGTCAACGCGACCGCTCCGTCTGTTGGCATATTTTGCCGTCTAGCTAGTCTGCTGACGGCAAACCATATTGACAGACGGCAAACTCTTTGTCGTCATCCCGACAAACAGTAGACGGCAAAGTATTCTTTGACGATTTATCTTTGCCGTCTGACCTTGTCGTCTGCTTCCTGACGGCAAAGTCGTTGCCGTCTGGAATTAGGTCTTTGCCGTCTGTGATCCACAGACGGCGAATTACATGTTTCCTGTAGTGACTAGACTAGCTCGCTAATCAAAGATGGTTAAGTTTCCTGACCATAGACATGTGTTGCCATTTGATGAATGGGATCACATCATTAGAGAATGATGTGATGGACAAGACCCATCCGTTAGCTTAGCATAATGATCGTTTAGTTTTATTGCTATTGCTTTCCTCATGACTTATACATATTCCCCTCACTATGAGATTATGCAACTCCAGAATACCGGAGGAACACCTTGTGTGCTATCAAACGTCAAAACGTAACTGGGTGATTATAAATATGCTCTACAGGTGTCTTCGAAGGTGTTTGTTGGGTTGGCATAGATCAAGATTATGATTTGTCACTGCGTGTATCAGAGAGGTATCTCTGGGCCCTCTCGGTAATGCACATCACTATAAGCCTTGCAAGCAATGTGACTAATGAGTTAGTTGCGGGATGATGCATTATGGAACGAGTAAAGAGACTTGCTGGCAACGTGGTTGAACTAGGTATGATGATACCAATGATCGAATCTCGGGCAAGTAACATACCGATGACAAATGGAATGGCGTATGGTGTTATGCGGTTTGACCGATAAAGATCTTCGTAGAATATGTAGGAACCAATATGAGCATACATGTTCCGCTATTGTTTATTGACCAGAGATGTGTCTCGGTCATGTCTACATAGTTCTCGAACCCGTAGGGTCCGCGCGCTTAACATTCGATGACGATTTGTATTATGAGTTATGTGTTTTGGTGACCGAAGTTTGTTCGGAGTCCCGGATGAGATCACGGACATGATGAGGAGTCTTGAAATGGTCGAGAGGTAAAGATTCATATATTGGAAGGTTATATACGGACACTGGAATGGTTTCGAAGAGGTTCGGGGATGTTTCGGAGTATCGGGAGGTTACTCGAACCCCCCGGGAAAGTTAATGGGCATAATGGGCCATAGTGGAGAGGAGGAGGCAGCCACAGGAGGTGGCGCGTGCGGTGCCCCCCTCCACAGTTTACTCCTCCGGTCATAGTGTCATAGTGCTTAGGCGAAGCCCTGGGCGGATCACATCACCATCACCGTCACCACGCCGTCGTGCTGTCGGAACTCCCCCACGACCCTCTACTGGATCAAGAGTTCAAGGGACGTCATCGAGTTGAACGTGTGCTGAACACGGAGGTGTCGTACGTTCGGTACTTGGATCGGTTGGATCGTGAAGACGTTCGACTACACCAACCGTGTTAATCTAACGCTTCCGCTTTCAGTCTAGGAGGGTACGTGGACACACTCTCCCCTCTCGTTGCTATGCATCTCCTAGATAGATTTTGCGTGATTGTAGGAAATTTTTTGAAGTTGCATGCTACGTTCCCCAACACATCTATATGGAAAGTTACTCACTCTTCGTCAGTTATGTGCATACCCAATAAATGGAAATAAACATAATAAATGTAGTGCACACAAATAATTTTGTAAGTGCAGAGTGATACGTCCCCAACGTATCTATAATTTATGAAGTATTCATGTCATGTTTACAGTAATTTTGTATGGTTTGGGTGCAATTTTATATTATTTTTATGGACTAACCTATTAACTTAGTGGTCAATGCTAGTTCTTGTTTTTTGCATGTTTCTTTGTTTCGCAAAAAAACCATAACAAACTAAGTCCAAACGTGATAAAAATTTATGGTGATTTTTTTTGGAACATAAGAGATCCCCCGAAGCTTCGGGAAGGATCAGAAGACCCACGAAGACGCCACAAGATCACATGGCACGCCCAAGGGTCAGGAGTGCCGTTTGAGCTTATGGGGCCCTCGTAAGTCCTTTTGGCATGATTCTGACGCTAAAAATTCTAATAAATAGAGAAACCTCCGAAAGTTAACCTAGATGAGTTTTTCCGCCGTCGCAAGCCTCTGTACCAAAGCGATCTCATCTGGAGCCCTGTTTAGGCACCTTGACAGAGGGGGAAAGCCATCACCAGAGGCCATCTTCATCATCCCCGCTGCCTCCATCACGAGGACAGAATAGTTGACCCTCCAGGCTAAGGGTATGTACCAGTAGCTATGTGTTTGATCTCTCTCTCTCTCTCGTGATCTTGATAGGAAACATTCTTGATCTACCACGAGCTTTGTTAATATAGTTGGATTATATCATGTTCTTCTCCTCTATCTTTTTTGTGGTGAATTTAATCTTGCTCTTTGAGGTTTCTTTGTTATCGGATTGAATACTTTGGCTTTGAGATCACTTGATGCATGTCTCACTCATGGATACTTGTGGTGACATTGGGGTATCTAGGTGACATTAGAGTTGATTGATGCATATCATATGGTGTTGTCGGAGTATGATCTCTAGAACTATTCGTGACACTTTGGGCTTGTTCAGTAGACTGAGCAGAAACACAACTTTCAGGTGGTTTGCTACCTACGCAATTTCATCTTACTTTCTCCGATAGGAATAGAAACGTTGGAGCAATTCATTGCCTCACTTTGAGGGATTTTCATATGGTTCAGTTATGTTAGTAATGTTGAGAGATTGCACTAGTGAAATTATGAACCCCAGGCCTTGTTTCTAAGCATTGATATATTGCTCGTTGTTTAATACTTCTACCTTGTTATTTTTATTTATTCAGATTATCTACCATCCATATTACACATCTATCATCATCTCTTTGCCGAACTAGTGCACCTATACAACTGACAATTGTATTGGGTGTGTTGGGGACACAAGAGACTCTTTGTATTTTGATTGGCGGGTTCTTTGAGAGAGACCGTCTTCATCCTACACCTCCCACGGATTGATAAACCTTAGGTCACCCACTTGAGGGAAATTTGTCGTGGTCCTACAAAAACTCTACTCTTGGAGGCCCAACAGAGTCTACAAGAATAAAGTTGCGTAGTAGACATCACAAAGCCGGTGATCTGTTTCGTGAATTAGTGTAGGAATTGCACAAACCGGTGTAGGAACTAAGGAAACTAAGGTCTCGAATGTAGGAATCACACTCAACATGCCACCATGAGCTGGAGCACCGCCACGGGGTCCAGTGACAGAGCTGCCCGCACCTCATCACTGTTTCGCTCCCGGTGACGAAGCTGCCCGCACCTAGCCGATGGATCCAGCCACCACGACCGTAGAAGATGGATCCGTCCGCCACAAGGCCGTAGAAGGTGGATTCGGCCGCCACGAGGCCATAGAAGGTGGATCCAGCCACCACGAGGTTGTAATAGGTGGTCAGGCTGCCGCGAGATTGAGAGGGAGGTGGTTGCTCACCTAGAGGTCAGTGAGACCATGCGGACCATAGTCGCACCTCTTTCGCCCCTACCAGAGCACACGAGTGGGAGTCCTCATAGTCGGGATGCAGAGGGACCATGAGCTCATTGTAAGTGCATCTAGTGCCACCCCTAGTTGGTTTTGGAGTGTTGACGACAAACTTGGTTGAGGGACTAATGTGTTCGTGAGAATTGCAGGATAACACAGGTAGTAGTCCCTCATTGATTTGGTTTACCTACCAGAGATGACCCCTAAAAATGTGTGAAGACATTGAAGACAATGGTGGTCTGTGAAGAGTTTCACGTTGAAGACTATGACATGAGAAGATATCGTATGAAGACTATGGACTGCGAAGACATAGTTATTTCGTAGTTTCCTTTTCTTCTTTGTTGAGTCATAGGAACCACCGTACTGTTAAGTGGGGTCCAAGTGAACAAAGTCATAGTGACTGAAGTGATGCTCAACCAAATCCTATGTCTTCGAGCGAAGACAATGAGAGCAAATCTTATCGAGAGCTGGATGAGTCAGCTTTACTTGTAGCCCAAGTCAAGCTACCGTGTGTGTTTGAAATCTGACGGTTGGACATGTGTCAGTTCCTTAGTGACCCAGGGTCATTTCAGACAAATCAGGTCGGGTTGCCTCATGGCTGTAAATAGCCCACCCCCTACACCATAAATTGGTGGCTGCTCAGAGTTAGTGCACGGCTTTTGTCGGTTGAGAGCAACCCACCTCCGAAGCCTTCGAGAGAGAAATCATTGCGAGGACAAAGCCCTAAACACCCAGAGCCAAAGAGTGTTAGGCATCACTGAAGTATTTCTGTCTGCATGATCTGAAGACATATTACACTAGAGGACTATGAATCCTCCAGCCAGTTAGGCGTCGCGTTCTGAGCATCCAAGAGTCATTGTGGATCGCCGGTGAACGAAGTCTGCGAAGGTTTGGAAGTCTACCTTGAAGACTTACCAGAGTGATTGGGCGAGGACTGTGTGTCCTTAGCTCAAGGGGAATAAGGTGAAGATGCGGTCTTCTGAGTTGAATCTCAGCCTCCCTAACCAGACGTACAGTTTTCACAGCAACTGGAACTGGTCCAACAAATACATGTCCTCACCAAGCAACTGGTTCTATCCTTACCTCTTTCTTTACTTACAGTTTGTCTTTGTGAAGTCATTGTCTGCTTGCAGGATCTGATTGACTTCACTGAGTGAAGACTTTTGTTAACTGGCTTCATACTATCTTCTATCTTGATTCATACTACCTAGCTGCTGATAGTCTTCGTACTTTCACTTCATTGCTTACTTGACTATGGCTTGTCTAGTGTAGTCTACCTTCCGCTGCATGTTAATAGGTTCATTTCTATTGTTTGTCTTCAAAACCCCCGTGTATTGAAGACTTCCATAAAAATCACCTATTCACCCCCCCCCCCTCTAGTCGATAACTAGCACTTTCAATTGGTATCAGAGCAAGGTACTCCCTTGTTCTGTGTGATTCGGTTTAACCACCTGGATTTTTAGCTATGTCGACTGCAGGGATAATCAAAGTCTCCGTTGTGTGCCCTGTCTTCGATGGCACTGATTACCCCTACTGAAAGAATAAGATGCGCATGCATCTTGAAGCCATTGATGTCGACCTCTGGTATGTCGTCAAGTACGGTGTTCCCAAGGCCGGTGAAGGCATCACCTCAGCTGATGTCAAGAAGTTCATTTAACTGGATTCTACTGCCAAGAACATCGACTGTGGTCATCTGACCAAAGCACAGTATGGCCGTGCGAGTGCTCTAGAAACTATGAAGCTAGTCTGGGAATGGCTCTCCAAGGTCAATGAAGGCGTATCAACCCAGAGAGACTCAAGGATCAGTGTTCTTCGCAATCTATTCAACCACTTCAAGAGAAATGACAATGAGAATGTCCAGCTGACGTTTGATAGCCTCACTGACATCACAAATGAGCTTCATGCACTCGACGCCACTGAGATCACCAAGCATGAAATCGTCAAGACACTTGAGATCACTCGATAGCTCATTTGACACCCTGGCCCTGATGATTCAAGAACGCCCTGACTTCAAGACTCTTGATCCATCTGACATACTTGAAAGGCTCAACACACATGAGTTCCAGCTATCTGAGAAACGAGATATCTATGGTCCCAACTATGGCTGAACTCGCGCTTTGAAGGCAAAGGTTGTTTCCTCATCTAAAGAAGAATCTGAATGCAGTTCTGAGGATCCTGGAGACATTGTAAAGGAACTTGCCATGCTTGTGAAGAAGTTCCAAAGGTTCACCAGGAAGAAAGGCTCCAGACAGTCTTCAAGATCCAGCTCAAGAAATGATGAAGCTTCCTCCCGTGACCACAAGAAGAGAACATGCCACAAGTGCAATAAACTTGGTCACTACATCTCTAAATGTCCTCAATGGGACAATGAGAACAAGAAGAAGAAGAAGAAGAAGAAGAAGAAGAAGAAGAAGAAGAAGAAGAAGAAGAAGAAGAAGAAGAAGAAGAAGAAGAAGAAGAAGAAGAAGAAGAAGAGCAAGGAATATGAGTCTGATGACAAGAAGAACAAGAAATCCTCAAAGTCTTTTTCCAAGTCTTCATCAAAGTCTTCATCACACAAGAAGAGCTCATCTAGCAAGGGTCGTGCGTTTGTAGGCAAGGAAATGGATTCAGAGGAGGAGTCTGCATCTGCGGAGGTGGAGATGGAGTATGAAGAGGAATCTGATTCAGGTGTGGCAAGCCTGGCTTTAGCTTCAGCATACGTCACCAAGTCCATCTTCGATACTGAAGACGGTGGCCTCTTCGCCAACGCTGATGCTAACGAGGATGACTCTGCTCCCACCTACTGCTTCATGGCACGTGGTGCCAAGGTAAACTCACGCGATGCTCACTATCAAACATCTAGTGAAGATGACTCTGAATGTAAATCTAAACCTAGCTACAAAACACTCGCTAAAATTGCAACACAGCAACAGACTGCTATGGAACATATTCAAAAACTATTAGACAAAAGCGATGACCTATTGGACGTGGAA
This sequence comes from Triticum aestivum, assembly GCF_018294505.1. Lineage (NCBI taxonomy): Eukaryota > Viridiplantae > Streptophyta > Magnoliopsida > Poales > Poaceae > Triticum > Triticum aestivum. The sequence continues at coordinate 274,477,324 of NC_057812.1, forward strand.
ATGACTCGAACTCAGTCCTTAATTGAAGACATTAAAAGTCTTCATGTTAAGTACGAGGAACTTGAAAGTCATCATGAAACGCTCTCAGCAACTCATGAAAAGATTTCCTATGATTATCTTCAAAGGAAGCAAGAACTTGAGAAATTGAGACCGGCTCATGAAGATCTTCAATAGGAGAACGAGTCACTTCGCGCTCAACAGATCAGTCCCGCTCAGGAAGGATTTGAACCACCATGTCTAAAATGCCTTGAGCGTGATAACGCTTCTTCTGTTGCTGGATGTTCTACTGCTACTACTGTTGCAATATCTTCAACTGTTGATGTGGTAACTAACCCCTCTGCTGAGGATACCACTACTATTACTGATGAGAATGTCAGGTTGAAGACATTGCTTGAGACAGGAATGTACAAAAGTCTCAAAGGGCATCAGACACAATGTGATGTCCTTAAGAAACAGATTTTGAACCGAAACCCTAGGAAAGAGGGTGTTGGGTTCGAAAGGAAAATGAACGTTGATGGTTCTTACTGGAAGCCTGAGCAGTACCCCAAAACCACATGGGTTGCTGCAAAGGGACCTTCAGTGGATCCATCTACCTTATCTGGCTTCACTTGTGCTAACCCGATTATCATTGATGAATCCTTTGATGCAAACTATAAACTGTTCAAGAATCCGAATGGTGAAGTGTTTGCCAGGTATATTGGTACTAACTGCAGGAATGGACCACCTTTGAAGAAGATCTGGGTGCCCAAGAGTTGTCTTGAAAATCTTCACGTGAATGTCATCATGACACCACCTGGGACGAAGACAAACCCCAGACCAAAGGCTTCACATGGTCCAAAGGCTTCATACAGACAGAGGGCTCACCAGAGTCACCCTAACACAAATGTTTTGCAGCGAAACCATACTCAGGCCTATGAATATGAGTGTGTTTCATCAAACCGCCATGTTCATAAGACCAAGAACTATTCTGCTTATTCTTATGAGTATTATTCACCTCTTGCAAGACTATTTGCTAGGGCTCCAAAGCCAAAGTTCTCAGATGCTGCACTTAGACTCATTGCTTCGAAGCCACCCCTGAAGATGTGGTGGTTAAGAAAACTTAAATCTCTTTTGCAGGGAAAGGTCTCCAGCCGGAAATCAAAGGCGTCAAATGCTATTGTTGGGGACCTAAAACATCTTGTGGGGTGCAAGATAAAATGCCCAAATGGTCTTATTATGTATTTCGTTTCTGAATCGCTTGCTATTCATCCTACTAGTCCTAACCTGGATCTGAGCTTTCATAATCCACTTGCTCGACAAATTTTTATGCTTCAGAATACTCTTCATGAAGCCTATCCCCCTAAATGCATTGTAGGGTATGACACCAGCTGCTTCAGAATGGATTATTGATAGTGGATGCACTAACCACATGACTGGCGATCGAAGTCTTTTCATGGACTCAACCCTACGTCCATCTGACAAGACTCATATCACATTTGCTGACACTGGTAAAAGCAAGGTATTGGGTCTAGGTAGAGTTGGAATCTCAAAGGATCAGCACATGGATAAAGTGATGCTTGTTGAATCCCTTGGTTTCAACTTAATGTCTATCTCAATGCTTTGTGACTTGAACATGATTGTGATATTTGGAAAATATCATTGCCTTGTTCTGATGGAATCTGACAAGTCTCTAGTCTTTGAGGGGTACCGAAAAGGTGATCTGTACATGGTAGATTTCTCAGCAGGACCACAGTTGGCAGTATGTCTTCTAGCAAAAGCTTTAGAGTGATGGCTCTGGCATCAGAGGCTAGGGCATGCTGGCATGAGAAACTTGTACACTCTCGCGAAGAAGAAGCATGTCATAGGCATCGAGGGCGTCAAGTTAAAAAATGATCATATGTATGGTGCCTGCGAAGCCGGGAAGATGACTAGGGCCAACCATCCCTCAAAGACAATCATGACAACATCACGTCCCTTCGAGCTGCTTCACATGGACCTATTCGGCCCTACTCGTTACTCCACCCTTACTACCACTTCTTGTCTCCATGGCTTCGTTATTGTTGATGATTACTCTAAGAAGTGACAATGGCACAGAGTTCAAGAACACCGGCCTCGACACTTATCTTGATACATTGGGCATCACTCCTGAATTCTCAGCTCCATACACACCTCAGCAGAATGGCATCGTCGAGCGCAAGAATAGAAGGCTCATTGAGATGGCTCGGACGATGCTTGATGAGTACAAGACTCCAAGAAAATTCTGGCCTGAAGCTATTGACATTGCATGCCACATCATCAACCGTGTTTATCTTCACAAGATTCTAAAGAAGACATCATATGAACTATTGACTGGTAAGAAGCCAAACGTAAGCTACTTCAGAGTATTTGGTGACAGGTGCTGAATCAAGGATCCACATCACACGTCAAAGTTTGCACCGAAAGCACATGAAGGTTTTATGCTTGGCTACGAAAAGGATTCGCACTCCTATAGAGTATTCAACCTATTTCACTATAAAGTGGTTGAGATTGTGGATGTGCAGTTCGATGAAACTAACAGCTCGCAAAGAGAGCACCTGCCAAATGTGCTAGATGAAGTCCTTCCTAGTGAATCAATCAAGCTTATGGGTACTGGAGAAATCATACCTTCAGAGGCACGGGCTGAAGAGGAACTTATCATCTCTGCACCAAATCTACCTGAAGACTCTGCTCATCCTGAAGCCAATGTTGAAGATGAAGACTAGGGAAAAATCAGCAAGAGCAAAATCTTCGTCCAGTTCATCCTCGTGTTGCAAATGAAGTACAGATGGAGAAGATAATTGATAGCATCAATGCACCCGGTACCCTTACTCGTTCAAGATCTACACAACTTGCGAATTTCTGTGGGCACTTTGCATTTGTGTCCATCTCTAAACCCAAGAAAGTTGTTGAAGCCTTCATGGAACCTGAATGGATTCAAGCTATGCAAGAAGAGCTTCAACAGTTCGAGCTAAACAATGTATGGGAACTGGTCAAGCGTCCTGATCCTCGCAAGCACAATATCATTGGCACAAAATGGATCTATCGCAACAAACAAGATGAGCATGGTCAAGTTGTAAGAAACAAGGCTCGTCTCGTTGCTCAAGGATATACTCAAGTTGAAGGAATTGACTTCGATGAAACATTCGCTCTGGTGGCTAGGCTTGAAGCCATTCGCATTCTACTAGCCTATGCCAACCATCACAACATCCTCCTATATCAAATGGATGTGAAGAGTGCTTTTCTCAATGGCAAGATTGAAGAAGAAGTGTATGTTGCACAACCACCTGGCTTTGAAGATCCAAAACATCCTGATATGGTTTACAAGCTCAACAAGGCACTGTATGGCCTCAAACAAGCCCCTCGTGCTTGGTATGACACACTCAAAGACTTCCTGAAGAGCAAAGGCTTCAAACCTGGTTCCCTGGATCCCACTCTCTTCACGAAGACATACGATGGTGAACTGTTTGTGTGCCAGATCTATGTGGATGACATTATCTTCGGCTGCACTGACAAAAGATACAGTGATGAGTTTGGACACATGATGCAAGAGCAATATCAGATGTCCATGATGGGTGAGCTGAAGTTCTTCCTTGGTCTTCAAATCCATCAGCAAAGCAATGGCATCTTCATATCTCAAGAGAAATACCTCAAAGACTGCCTGAAGAAGTTTGGAATGCAAGACTGCAAGGGATACACGACGCCAATGCCAACCAAAAGTCATCTGGGTCCCGACGACAATGGTAAAGAGTTCGATCAAAAGGTATACCGCTCCATGATTGGTTCTTTACTCTATTTGTGTGCATCTAGGCCAGATATCATGCTTAGCGTTTGTATGTGTGCCTGATTCCAAGCGGCACCAAAGAATCACATCACTTAGCTGTGAAGTGAATTCTTTGATATTTGGCTTACACCCCAACACTAGGATTATGGTATCCAAAGGTCTTAGAGATTGATCTAGTTGGATTCTCAGATGCTGATTATGTTGGTGACAAGGTTGATCGCAAGTCTACATCAGGCACATGTCATTTTCTTGGACGATCTCTTGTCTGTTGGTCTTCAAAGAAGCAGAATTGTTTCTCTCTCTCCACTGCTGAATCTGAATACATTGCTGCTGGATCTTGCTGCGCTCAGCTTCTGTGGATGAAGCAAACTCTCAAGGACTATGGCATCCATCTGAAGCATGTGCCACTCTACTGCGACAATGAAAGCGCCATCAAGATTGCCAACAACCCAGTTCAGCATTCGAAGACAAAGCACATTCAGATCTGTCATCACTTTCTCAGAGATCATGTCATGAAGGAAGATATTGATATCATTCACGTCAACACTGAAGAGCAATTGGCAGATATCTTCACAGAGCCCTTGGATGAGAAAAGGTTTTGCAAGTTACGGTGTGAGTTAAATATCTTAGAATCCTCGAATGTCCTGTAATTGGACACATCCTAACGCTTATGCATGTGATGACTTAGATGTGCAACACACAAAGTAACATATATCTTCAAATAATGAAGATACACACTCTAAGTGTGAATACATTAATGCGGAAATTGACTTCGGAGCGCCACGATAATTGTGCGTCGTGTCTGGGTCTAATACTTCCTATACGGTGGGTAACGCCACCACCAAACTCTTATTTGAAGTGTTTTTATTGGCGTCACATTTGCATAGTCTTCGCATTTGGTTTGTATTCAACTTAATGTTTATCTTCACAATGTTGACTTGGTATCATATTGGTATATACATTGGTGTTCTATCCTCTACATCATTCACTTATAGCTATGTCTTCATGTTTGAATCTTTTGATCTAAGTGAATGTGATCGGACCCTAACCCCTCTATACTTCTACCTCAGATTCTATCTATCCAAATCATATGCATTCTATTGAAATTGTCGATTGTCTTCTCTGAGTCCTTATCAGCAGAAGACACAGAGACAAAAATTGAATCTGTTTTAATGCTATATCTCTTTTGCCTGAAAACCGGAGAAGCGGGAGCGACCACCCGACAATCCAGGCGTGCGTGGGAACATGGAACAACTTCCAATGTGTTGCATGCATGCCACGTGTCCCTCAGATGTGAACCACCAGGGGCACCTGCGTAATATTGTTGTGTCGTCCCTGTCTCTATAAATATACACCTCACCGCGGTCATTATCCCTTCTTCCACCTCTCCCTCTCGCACAAACCCTAGCACCACCGCTAGCTCTCGACGACGCCGGCGACGAAGCGCTTAGCTGCCGCGACCTCACCGACACCGTCCTCACGCCGGTCGCAGACCTCGTCTCCTCTGCCGCTGTCGTAGGTGTCTTCCGTCGCCAAGTTAGGGCACGGAAGATTGAACTGCTAGGCCTCCAACTCCACTCCGTCTAGCAGTTCTTCGTGTGGAAATTAAAACTTACCTTTTACTGTCTTTTGACCTGATAGATCCAATCTTCTTCATCAAAAGTGGTTTATAAAACTACAAAATTGGATCTATCCCATTCTGCATCTCATCTCATGCCTGGAATATTCACTTATGCTTCACTACTAGTTATATTCCTCACTTGTACCTATTCTTGGATTCGTACAAATCTAGAACCAACTCTCAACAAATAAGTGAATGTCTTCGCGTCATGAGGTCAATGTCTTCAAACTGATTTATCTTCAAAATCTTCTGAGAATGCATATGACCTCTTCCCCTTCCCTCGCATCTCTAATGATGTCACAAGTACATGTCCATGGGAGAATCCCTTGGTTCTCATAGTACGCATTTATTTGCAGAGTTCTTACAGCGTCACATCAATTCTCCCGAAGCCAGTTCATGTCTGAACAGCAGACGGAATCATTTGCAAGTTCTGAAGCCATTCAGTCTGAACTTCATGGCGACAGAAAAGTCAACAAGAAAGGGCGGCAGACAGCACCGTAGGGACACAGCCAAGGACCTCCACCAGATCTCTTTGAACTATACAAGTCAGATCCTGAAGAGACCTATGGGGAACGCAAGAACTGAATCCAATGGATTCGAAGATATTGGGCAGAGGAATGGTTCAAGTACAAATTTGTCACTGCCGAATATGCTGAAAAGAATGCCATCAAGGGGCCCTGGGGAGATATTGTATACAAAGGTCTTCAGCCTAAGTCCAAGTCTGAAGCCATAGTTCAAGGTTTCTATCCTTGCATGGTCCGAGGACCACAGCCTGAAAATGCCAACCCATCTAGTCTGCTATGGTGTCGTGAAGACAATCTCTTCAAGCGCAACGTCCAATTTTCCAAAGAGTCTGCCAAGAAGAACAAGAATGACCTTGGACTCGACTTCAACCCTGGTCCATCTGCTCCTCGAGCTGATGGCACTCGTGATGCTGAACCCAATATCATCGGGCCTTTCTACAACCTCGATGGTCTCCTCACTCACATTGTTGTTCAGGGAGCAGTCGTGGAACACTTTGAGAATGACGTTGACACTGATGAAGCGCCAGCTCCACCAAGGCCACAGAAGCAGAAGAAGTCGAAGGCTTCAAGGCCTTCCGCTGCACCTAAAGCTTTGCATGCGAAGCCACTAGCCACTGCTCCACCTGAATCAAGTGTGCAGTCTGAAGATCTTTCTCGCATCTCCAAGAAGACCGAGAAGTCTTCAAAGCATATGAAGCTCATCCAGCGTTCTGGGCAAGAACTGACCCCAGCTGATATCTTGCGAAATGAAGAAGCCACCATTGATCTGTCTAGCAACGACGATCTTGGTGATGATGCTCTTGAGATGCTCATAAAGAGCAAGGAGGAGGTGGAGATCTTCAATGATCTGGCCATGTTTGATGTGGATATCTTGAACAACTTCATTGATGAATGGTTTGAAAATCCCAGCATCAACATCGATGACCTTGAGCTTCCAATTGGCATCAGTGTTTCTTTCCACAGCCATTGCTACTGAGCTGGCTCTGGCTCAAAAGATAGTTGAACTGAAGAATAAGATTGATCATGAGAAAGCTCGGTTCAAGAGGAACATGGCCAATCTCAGCGTGGCGGATGTTCAAAGCTTCAAGCAGATGATGCATGAGCTCAAGGAGCAGTTTCACCAGAAACGTGAGGAAGCTAAAGGTTCCAGAGAATGAAATACTTTGCTGAGAAGAGTGTGCAAGCGCACAATGAGGCTGAGAAGCACAAGGCACTGGGGCGCCCTGGCATCGATCCTAGAATGGCTGCCAAGAAGAAGAAGAAGTCTATTGCGGGACGCACTGAAGAAGTAATGCAGGAAGCACCTAGCATTGTATTCCCTGCCAGCATGACAGGCTCGAAGCCTAAGGTCCCCACAGCTGCTTCAGAACTGAAGAAGACAAGGGAAGCTGAGGCCTAAGTTAGAAAGCACAAGAACAAAAATGCCACTGATGATACCCCACAGCCCAAGAAGCGGAAGACAAAGTCTTCGAAAAAAGATCAGGCTGCTCCCACAAAGCCCCTCCTTGTCGAACCTATCTCAGTTGTTCGTCTTGCATCCAACAACCAAGAACGTCAGCTAGTACTTCATGAACCTGCTTCCACAGAGGCTCCTGAAGCTGAAGACATTCCAACTGTTGATCACATCACAACTGAAGACATTGGTCATCACGACAATGTAGATGATGATGAAGTCCTTCCTCAGATCGAGCACCAACCAGTATCATCGCCTGTTCTCATGAACAACGAACTTATCAGCATTGGTCGTCCATTGACGCCAATTGCTCAGGATGCATCGTGGGCTGATCACCCCCAAGACACACCAAGACAAGACACACCCAGTACTCCCCCTCCTCAAGTTACCACTCCGGTACTTGATGATGACAATTACATGGTGCAGACCACCCCATCTCCAAAGGCGTCACCCGCATTGCGCAGGCTTCGCAAAGGCCCTAGGCCATAGGTCTCCATGCCGAGCGTTCAAGAAGGAGCAGTGCAAAACAACCCAGTGGCACGACAAGTGTTTCCTGACGCCACTCCAATTGTGAATGTCTCTAAGTCTGAAGCCAAAGCTGTTGAAGACATTCCGGCTGCATCAGCCGATGACCAAGAAGAACCCCATCAAGAAGAAGAGCTTGTTGCCACACCCCCTATCAACCCAGAAGTTGTTCTCGAGGAGAACGAGTCAGTGCCAGTCCCTCTAGCTGCTCAAGTGGAGATTGACAATACTGAGGCGTCCACCCACAACACTACTGAAGCCAATGACATTGTCATGGCTGAAGCTAATGTGGCGCCTGAAGTGAATACGGTGCCTGAAGCCAATGCTGCACCTGAAGAAAATCTGCAGCTCAAAGTCAATGCCTCTACTCCTGTACCACCTCCAAGACCTCACACCATTGAGCAAGCATACGATTGTGGTCAACTTGTCACCGTCCGCTGGCCCATTATGGTTCCTCCGCCTGCTCCTAGACCACAGTTTTCCTATCATATGGAGCACAGGCCTCAGGTCTAGAAGCCAAAGCCCATGCTGCCAAGGTTTCCAGGTATTGCGACTTCGCCAGGATCATTCAATGTGAATGGCTTCAAAGCACACAACACCTTCTTTGATAGTGCCAAGAACCCATATTCACAGCCAAGGATTTCATCATATCAGTTCTGGAGCTATCAACAATGCAGTTATTATTCTTGTGTCTTATACAATCAAGGGCGCATTTTTCCTCATATGCGTCTAGTCTGCGAAGCCATCTCTGGCCTGCCCTGCTTGGAAGAAGCCCTAGACTGCTTCAAAGATGATGGCCTTCTGCAGTTTGTGATCGACAAAGAAAATTGGAATGAGGAGCTTCTGGTACAATTCTATGCCACTCTTCACATTCATGGCTACAACAGGGATCCGAAGACTTGGGTCCTTGAGTGGGTGACAGGCGATGTACACCATGAAGCCAAAGCCCAAGGTATAATTGAGCTTACTGCCCTACCCACTCCAGGTGAATACTATGAACCCGGTTGTCAGCTACACATGAATGCTTTGGAGAGCATATTCCAGAAGCCTGAGCCGAACATGAGCCAAATGCTGAGTATGATGAAGCCACTGCCACAAGATGTTGAATATCCAAAGGAGTTCTTTGTTGACGACCTAGAGTATCTGCCCCGCACCATCTATCATATCGCAACGCGAACTCTCTGGCCTGTCAAAGGACATTCTCCTGCAGCGAAGCTTGAAGGAGCCATGAAGACATTGGTTTTCTATCTCTCAAATGGCATCAGCTTCAATGCTCAGGATTTCTTCATCAGGCAACTTGCTGCATCTGGCTCTGATTTGTTTGGTCTGAAATTTTATACTCCATGGGTAATGCGCCTCATTAAGCTTCACTCTACTATCAATTATCAGCCCTCTGCGCGCAACCACCTTATCTTCTTGCCAGAGGTTGATATGTCTGTAGAAGCCATCTATCCTGAACCTGCCAAGGAGCCTATATATCTTCACAATGCAGATCAGCAAAGCTTCACTCAACCCATTAAAGGAGTTCTTGCTGGCACTCGTGTTTATCCCTTGGCTGGTAACACTCGGGCACCTCGTCATGCAAACACTGAAGCCACTGAAAGCACCATGGCTCAAAGGCCTCAGAAGCGCTCTCGCAATCTCAATGACCGAGAGCTTCTCGTGGCATTGCATCAGAAACAGGACAAGCATCATGACTGGCTCAAGCGTCAGATGCAGAGTCTCTTGGTGTATGTTAATCGAATTCGCAATCTTACCACCAAAAATGCCTTTGTCACACATGAAACCTGTCGGCGGTCGTGGAAGAGTCTGACATTGCTAAGCTCTGAAGATGATCTTCAACAGGATGGCTTCACCGAGTGATTCAAATTTGATTCCACTCCTCCCAGGAACGCTCTCTTGTGTCAGACTCCCTCACTCGAAGATTCTGAGTACTCCTCCTCAGCGGCAACTATCGATGCCAGAGTCGTCGATGACGAAGATGATGCTACTTCACCAACTACAACTTCGCCTCAAATCGACACTGCACCAAGTCCTTCTACACCACCGGACTACAACATCGACCCTGCAACTTCTCCTGCTCATGGGAACGAGTAGAGCTCTATGTCTTCAAACATTTTTGGTCCTTACTGACAAAGGGGGAGAAGCATTTGAGTTGATAGTCTTCAAGTGGGTCATTATTGGGTGGTTGCTATACTTTTTGCCAAGTGTTTACAACTCTCACTTTTGATACTTTGGTTCTTTGAGTTGTAACACTTAAACTTGATGGTCGTCTGCTACCTTTTTCTGTTAACTATGTGTGCGATGATAAATTCCGCATGAAGTCATTCCACATACGTCCATTTTTCATTGTGCATGTCATTATCTTCATTATATTCGTTCATGCATGATGAATTATCTTCATAAGTTAAAGAGGATCTCCACAAGTAAAACCTGTCATGTGCATTTGCATTCAAACGCAAACTATTTATATGCACATCTTCAGGGGGGGGCCTTCTGCTACTTATGAAGACAATACCTTATCCTTACAATCTCACATACTTTTATCCCCGTTGAAAATTTCAACCAGTTTGTCATCAATCACCAAAAAGGGGGGAGATTGTAAGTGCATCTAGTGCCACCCCTAGTTGGTTTTGGAGTGTTGACGACAAACTTGGTTGAGGGACTAATGTGTTCGTGAGAATTGCAGGATAACACAGGTAGTAGTCCCTCATTGATTCGGTTTACCTACCAGAGATGACCCCTAAAAATGTGTGAAGACATTGAAGACAATGGTGGTCTGTGAAGAGTTTCACGTTGAAGACTATGACATGAGAAGATATCGTATGAATACTATGGACTGCGAAGACATAGTTGTTTCGTAGTTTCCTTTTCTTCTTTGTTGAGTCATAGGAACCATCGTACTGTTAAGTAGGGTCCAAGTGAACAAAGTCAGAGTGACTGAAGTGATGCTCAACCAAATCATATGTCTTCGAGCGAAGACAATGAGAGAAAATCTTATCCAGAGCTAGATGAGTCAGCTTTACTTGTAGCCCAAGTCAAGCTGTCGCGTGTGTTTGGAATCTGACCATTGGACACGTGTCAGTTCCTTAGTGACCCAGGGTCATTTCAGACAAATCAGGTCGGGTTGCCTCGTGGCTATAAATAGCCCACCCCCTACACCATAAATTGGTGGCTGCTAAGAGTTAGTGCACGGCTTTTGTCGTTTGAGAGCAACCCACCTCCGAAGCCTTTGAGAGAGAAATCCTTGCGAGGACAAAGCCCTAAACACCGAGAGCCAAAGAGTGTTAGGCATCACTGAAGTCTTTCTGTCTGCGTGGTCTGAAGACTTATTACACTTGAGGACTGTGAATCCCCCAGCCGGTTAGGCGTCGCGTTCTGAGCATCCAAGAGTCATTGTGGATCGCCGGTGAATAAAGTCTGTGAAGGTTTGGAAGTCTACCTTGAAGACTTACCAGAGTGATTGGGCGAGGACTGTGTGTCCTTAACTCAAGGGGAATAAGGTGAAGACGCGGTCTTCTGAGTTGAATCTCAGCCTCCCTAACCAGACATACAGTTGTCACAGCAACTGGAACTGGTCCAACAAATACATGTCCTCACCAAGCAACTGGTTCTATCCGTACCTCTCTCTTTACTTACAGTTTGTCTTCATGAAGTCATTGTATGCTTGCATGATCTGATTGACTTCACTGAGTGAAGACTATTGTTGACTGGTTTCATACTATCTTCCATCTTGATCCATACTACCTAGCTGCTGATAGTCTTCGTACTTTCACTTCATTGCTTACTTGACTATGACTTGTCTAGTGTAGTCTACCTTCCGCTGCATGTTAATAGGTTCATTTCTACTGTTTGTCTTCAAAGACCCCGTGTATTGAAGACTTCCATGAAAATCGCCTATTCACCCCCCCCCCCCCTCTAGTCGATAACTAGCACTTTCACTCATCGCCTCGGGCGCCACTGCCCCGCGTGCAGTGTCCCCCCTGTCCAGCGCTACAATCAGAGTAGATCGAAGGAGGGAAGGAGTGGCGCGGTGGGGAAGAGAGAGGGGGCGCCGTCGTGGTAGATCGGAAGAGGTAGGGAGAGGCTCCATGGTGTGACAAGGGGATCTGGGGGCGAAGGCTGGAGGGGATGATGGAAGTTGGGGAAGGGAGAGGCACGGGAGGGGTTAGGTTAGATACTATTTTTTTGAGAAACGGTTAGGGTTAGATACTAGATACGGTTTGGATGGGATCTGTGGGCTTTTAGCCAGTGGCGGCTCTCTCTTAAACGCAGCGGCGGGCACAAGACAGAGCCTATCACTGTCATTTGTGTTCTAGTGTCGGGTCCAAATAAAATTCTGCCACTGCTATTTTTGGATAGATTTATTGCAAGACCCAAAATAACTATGACGGGTACGTATTGCCGGTTTGTGCTCGCCACTGATAACATTTGTCTCACCGCAAATATGGAGAATTGTTAACAGTGGCAGGCATAAACTAACGCCCGTCATTAGTAGGTTAATAGCAGTGGAGGTCGTGTTTTTTGTGGCGGGTGCTAGCCGGTACCCATAGGAGAAACCCTCTCAATAATCGCGGGCTCCAGTGTTGGGGTTGAAACGCTTTACCAATTTGACAAAAATCACTAGCACGTGCATTGCACGAGTTGATGACTAGTATATATTTTTTGAAAAAAGAATACGAACAGTACAATAACTAGCCAGCTCGCTAGGACCTGGTCCTGACCGGCGGTGGGAGAGAGAAGGGATTCCTTGCTTGGCTTGGGGCAGGGGAGAGGATGGAGATGGTTGCACCTCTGCTATGTGTGCCTTCTTTTGGGCTTCTTTTTTATTTTCGGAAGATCAGCTTTTGGAATGTGGTTGCATCTTCTTGCTTTGGGCTTCTTTTCTATTATTGGAAGATCCTTGGAGCTTTTGGAATGTGGTTGTATCTTCGGACAGTGAGTGATCAATGGCTTTTTCTGCAGATTGCTCGTGGAGTGGGCTTTGGTGAAGCTTGAGCTGCAAGGGACAGAGACATTAGCGATTCTCCTCGGCTGCTCCAGAGCTGAGCAAAGCAACTATAGTGTCTGGAAGTTGATCTAATCAACCCAAAGATATGCCTGTTTATGTGATTGTAAAACCGCGACAAAACTAGGATGTTCATAGGAACAGAAATCTTATATTACTGGAAGGTTTCTCTGGCATACAAAATTCATCTACACAAAGGCTAATTGCCTAAAGTCTGACAAAATTATCGGAAACTACCTAGGGAAGGCAAAACCCCGACAAAATTTCCCTATCCATATCATTCCTTGGGCGCTTGTTGAAAAGAACACTTCCACAAACTGCTAATCTAGCGTCATGTGAAACCTTGATCATCATATTTGTACCAAAGAAAGCACCGGTGAAGCTCAACAAATCCCGCAGAACCAAACTTCCGCACCCGAAGCATCACATGAGCCTCTGGGCAAGAGGCAAGTGTCAATCTCATTCCATCATTTGTGGTAAACTTCAATTGGGCGATCAAAACCAGCGACAGAACCAACCAATCTGTTGGTAATCACCTCTGCTGACCTGAATCCTACCTGCAAGCACCACTGCATGGTTTACAACAATTCTGCTGCAGGGAACTGGAAAAGAACATAGCATTAGTTACCGATATAGCACGCACCTTGTCCAGAAGTATCTCCCGGAATTTCTCAGGATATATACAGATATCATTGAAGTTTTCTTTGGCAACCTGAAATCCAGCAGAAAAAAGGACAGGACGATGTGAGTTAACTTCCCCCATGAAAGATTGAGAAGAAATAATTGTTTCATCGATGGATCAGGATTTTTTTACTAATCATTCTAAGATGCATAAGATTGTGTGATCAGGGGAAACAAAAGCAGGTTAGGTGAGAGTAAGACCCCAATGTAAATGATGAAAGACTTAAAAAGAACGTAAATGATGAAAGATCAGGAAGCAATTCAAACCAAGAAGTACATCCAGCTTTGAAACAAGCAAGGGACCAAAAGAACAGTTCAATGCAACATACTCATGGCTACCCTTCAGGCCTTCACAAACAGAGTCGGAGCTTTAAAGTTGAAACTACACCATCTCAAGCCAAAAACGAATCATGTAGCATCAGTCATCAGTCTGACAATTAGAAATTACCTCTGACACTAATCTGTTTTTCCTATACGAGGTCCAAGGTTGAGGCTCCATGATAAAAATCCCTCCCTGCAAAACAAAAGAAGCCAGCAGAGAGAAGACAAGGTATTGTTAGTTTTTCCTCTTACCACAGAGATCCAATTTAGGGACAGCAAAAGAGAAATAGATACCGGTCTTAGAAGACTCCATATCTTCACAAACAAAGTGATTATGCCATCATCACCCCAGTTCAGGTGGATCCATTTTGTCACGCTCAAACTGCAAGAGAACAAAAGCACAACCAATCAAGATGACATTCAATTTAGATAGTGACTAATACAAAAAAAAAAAACTCTGACATGTCTCTCTTGTAAATTTGCAACTTACCACATGATGGTGTCATACTGTTCTGTATATCTGTGTGTGCTCTGGACAAAATTTTCAGACCGAAAAGAAACAATTTCAAAAAGATCAGGTTGTTCGTGTTTAGGAATATCTCCATTTGGCATCTCAGATACCACTTCTTCTCGACAGCTCTGAGTTGTGGAGTCTGACGAGTTATGAACCTTGGCACTTTCCGGAGCCACCTTGCCTGTTCGAGATATCCTTCTTAAATTCCAGTTAGCAGTTTCAATCAAACCTACAAGGTTAAGATCATAATCAGTTTCATTTGACAAACATAACACAGCCAACCTTTGGCTAGGCAAGAACACACAAACATTCCGAAACTACAAGGAACTATTCAAGTATGGTTGATGATATTTATTGGTAATCTGTCAAATATTATTACTTAATTACGAACCATGCATCTAACGTCAGAAAATTACAGAAATGCAAGTTTGACTGTCATAAATGCACATTCTGCTAAAAAAATAACATTATAAATCTCATACAGAGTTTCATGATTTCAAGATAGGTTCAGTTATCAATAGAGAAACATTGAATGTGTACACATGAAGGCGTTGGCATCACCAAGGATTTTATGCCATTTAAGAAAAATGTCCCCACCAAATCCTACTCCCTCCGTTCCGAATTACTTGTCGCAGGTATGGATGTATCTAGATGTATTTTAGTTCTAGATACATCCATTTCTGCGACGAGTAATTTGGAACGGAGGGAGTACTTCTTTAGACTCGCAAACACAACACACCTCACAAGCATTGTGTCAATAGAATAATTACGAACTACTAACAACACTGAGCTGGGATATGCAATAACCGGTCGAACAGGACTATTTTTTTTTTCATTTGCATTTTATATTGTCCAGAAATGAGCAATAATGTTCTCAGCACACAACATTATATACAGAAAAACACAAAATGTACATAAAGGCTGCTGTGAGACAAGCATCAATCAGATCTTCAGATTGTTTTTTGAAAAGATTCCAGCTACCAGGTACTTCATGCACTAAAAACAAACAATATGAAATCTGAATTACAAATATACAATATTCCTTCATTAAATATTACAATAACAGTTTAAACCTTTATCAATGTCAACTCCAAGGATGCTTCGACACACAAACTTCATCGCTGCACAAGGTAAGAAAATTAGAGATGAGCAACGGTGTTTGTCAGGAAATTAATTTAGAGAAAAAACATTCTACAGTATATATCTCTCTTGCAATTGTGGCATCTGCCCAAATTTTTTTGTACATGTCACCTGTGATGTATTGATTTCTAACAAATGAACGTCAGAAGAGCCACTAATCACTGCATAGAATAATGAAGCAGAAGTCCAGCTACAGCTAATTGGCATTCGGTTCTTATATGGTCAAGGGTTGTCAAATGAAACTATGCTATTGCAGACCATAATAATAATAAGTTAACAAAGGTGGCTGACATGTTTATGTAGGGTGGTCTCAACCATATTACAAGTGACAATCTAGTAGAACCAGGGGTCCTACCGGACCTGCTCCGGAGGTTGTAGGGGAAGGATGGAGTGGGGCGGGGCGATGATCGGGCGCGCCGGCGGCTGGGCGCCGTCGCGTCGGAGGGAGATGGCGGCGGCGGCTAGGGTTAGAGGTGGCTAGGGTTTCGGCTCCTCTTGGAGCCGGGCAATAGGGATAATAATATTCTTATTGCTTAATTCCAAAAAGAGTCTTGCAGCCTATATTTATAACCTAGATAACTTGCATAAGAATTAACCTAAGATAACTTGCATAAGAATTAACCTAAGATAACTTGTGGGCTAAGATTGCCCGGTGGGCCTAGCTAAACCGGCCATAACACTTCTCCCCGCCTGCACAAACAGCTCGTCCTCGAGCTGTAAGGTGGGGAAGCGCTTGCGGAACTCCTCGAGGCGATCACCCAGCGTCAAACACCTTCTCGACAGCTGGGGCGGCCAGGTCAGCGGCGACGGCGTCCTCCGGAATGTAGTCTGCAACCTCCAGGTAGAAGAGTCGCGGGCAGGCATGGCCGGGCGTGTAGGGCTCGTCGCAGTTGAAGCACAACCCTTGGCGGCGACGCTCGAGTAGCTCGGCTGAGGTGAGCCGGCGGAACGGGCGCGCCGCGGTCACGGCGAGGGGTGCCACAGAAGCCTGCGCAGGCCGACCCTACGCGGAATCCGGCCCGGGTAGCGACCCAGCGGTCAGGGCGGTGATTCCTGCTGGATGGCCACCGCGCGGCGCTCGAACGCGCGGGCGTAGTACATGGCCGACTGGAGATCCTGGGTCCCCGAAGCTCCATGTCCACGCGGATGTGATCCGGAAGTCCACCGACAAAGAGGTCGGCCCGCTGCTGCACCGTCACACCCGACGCATGGCATGCCAGGGCCTGGAAACGGTCGGCGTAGTCCTGCAGCGTGGAGGTGAAGGGAAGGCGGCCGAGCTCCGCCAGGCGGCTCCCGCGAACCGGAGGCCCAAAGCGAAGGAGGCAGAACTCGCGGAAGCGCTCCCAAGGGGGCATGGTGCCCTCGTCCTGCTCGAGGGCGTAATACCAGGTCTGTGCCGCACCGCGGAGGTGGTACGAGGCGAGCCAGGTACGCTCCGATGCGAGGGTGCGCTGCCCGCGAAAGAACTGGTCGCACTGGTTGAGCCAGTTGAGGGGGTCCTCCGTGCCGTCATAGGTGGCGAAGGCGATCTTGGCGAACCGCGGCGGTGTCTGGGTCGGAGCGCCGTGTCGAGATGGCTCAGGGGTGCGGAGCAGCGAGGCGGGTGGCGCCTGGTCGGAGTACTCCGGGTAGGGACCGGCGGAACCGGATGGCCCACCGAACTGCGGGAACGGAGTCGGCTGTTCGGGGGCCGTGGTGTAGACCGGCGATGGCGAAAACCCAGCCGCCCACGCTGGGAGTGGCGACGGGGAGGGCGGGAACTGGACCTGATGGATCGGGAGGCCGGTCGGCGAGGGTGCCCCCGAGCTGGGTAGGGGCGGCGTCGGTGGTTGCAGCGGCAGCAGCGGGGGCTGGATGGGGGCAGCGGCTGCCGGGGACGGCAACGGCTGCAGGTGCCAGAGGGGCGTCATCGATGGTGGCGGCGGCAGATGCCACAGGCCTGCGGCGGCTGGTGGTGGCCCACTGGAGTTCCTCGTCTGGAACGGCAACAGCGGGGGCCCGCCTCCTGCAGGTGCGCCCGGGAACAGCCACGGCGCAGGGTGGCCGTAGGTGGCGATCGGCGCAGCCGGCGGAAGGCCGTGCGCTCCTGCCATGTACTGGTGGTACTGGTTCATGTGGAGCCCTTGGACGGCCGTCACGAGCTGCTGGAGCGTGCTGGTCATCTGTTCCGGCGTGAAGACGGCGGCCGTCGGCGGCGCGGACGTGATGGGTGCCGGCGGCGGTGAGGAGCCCGCGGTGGTGACCGGGCCCGACGGCGTGGAGGCCCCGGCAGTGGTCATCGGGGCGGACGTCATCGGCGCGGTGGTCATCGGCGCGGAGGTGGAGACGGGCAGCGGCGGCGATGGTGTGGAAGAAGACATGATCAGACCCAACTCTCTGGATACCAAATTGGTAGAACCAGGGGTCCTACCGGACCTGCTCCAGAGGTTGTAGGGGAAGGATGGAGTGGGACGGGGCGATGATCGGGCGCGCCGGCGGCTGGGCGCCGTCGCGTCGGAGGGAGATGGCGGCGGCGGCGGCTAGGGTTAGAGGTGGCTAGGGTTTCGGCTCCTCTGGGAGCCGGCAATAGGGATAATAATATTCTTATTGCTTAATTCCAAAAAGAGTCTTACAACCTATATTTACAACCTAGATAACTTGCATAAGAATTAACCTAAGATAACTTGTGGGCTAAGATTGCCCGGTGGGCCTAGCTAAACCGGCCATAACACAATCTAAAATAGATGGCACATACTCGATTAAAATTATCCTAACGTGACCATATGAATAAAACAAAGAATATTTACAATAATTTGCTAAATAATGCTTATGTCAATCTGGATAAGACTTTCATAATCAATAAGAGAAACTAAAACAATGTAACTGCAGGGTAACAGTAGTCTGGTAATTCAAGAACAGAAGCTATAACATTGAAGTTGAAAGTCATGTGAATAAGACCAGAAGATCATTAACCAAACAAAACAGAACAAAATTATTATCCCCAGAACATTACCTAGACCAATTGTGACCAAACCTTGGTTGCATCCAATATCGAGACAATCCTTGCCTGCAAACCACTCCTCCTTGAATATCTCAAGGCGGGGATCTTCACCAACGTTACGATCAATCTGTTGAACATCAAAAGATTGAAGTTATCAGCTAAGGTTGGTTGATCCAGCCATTGAGTACCTTTTTGTTGTATTGAGTGAACTATCATGTGCAACATAGACCAATTAAATGTCCAATCTAATGAATAGACCCTCTGTCGGTCTATCTGCCTCCTTTGTACAGGTGAATTTAGCATAAGCAGATCTGTCAAAACAAGTACGTGCAACTAGGCTCCATGTTTGCTTACTCCTTCTCTGCCAATAGCATTACAACATCACCTGTGGGGCATTTATTAATCAGAAATTATCCTACATGTCCAATATGGGGTCAAAGGCTCAAAGCAGTGGTGATTACTGTGCCCCCTAAAATTCGACAGTCATGTCACACACAGTACCACAAACGTTGGATTGTCTAACTAGGCAATTTTAACACCAAAATACCCAACAGATAACGTCTATGCTGGTCTACTGCAAACTACAATAAAACAAAACAGTATATTCATCTCACTCCAGTTTCCAATCGATGCAACAAATATGGGAACCACGGGTCCTAGTAGTTGCAAAACTCGAGTTCTGCAAGCTCTTGAGACACAAATCAATGTCGAAACCTATCAGCACATTTCATCAAACAGCTTGGGCGCGTCTTAAGCAAAAGCTTCACTACTTTCAACTAAGCAACATAATCCGTGCATACCATCCCAGTCCTAGGAACATCGCAATCTCCAGCAAATCATTTCACCAAATAACTCCCCGGCATGCAAAACACAATGAAGATTCACCGTTTGTTAGAGAGGCCACGGAGTGGAGGGGAGAAGCGCGGTTCAACTCACTCGGTAGCCGTAGTAGTTCCTGTAGTTTCCGTAGATGAAAACCTCCTTGTTCTTCTGCTTCTTCCCTCTACCTCCACCCCCGCCACCTGCACCGCCGCCGCCGTTTCCTCCTCTTCCCTGTGCGTCGCTCCGTTTCCTCTCGGCCTCTCCTTTGGGTCCCTTGACCGCGGAAGGTGGCTGCGCGAGCGCGACCATCCTCTGAGGAGGGGTGGCTCTCTTCGTCGCCGCCTTGTCTCCCTTCGCGCGGACGGTAGTGGGGAACAGCGGGCGGACGGCGAGGCAGAGGAGAAGAAATCCTTCGAGGCGAGAGGCTTTTGCGGCGCCAACTTGAGGAGAAAAGGAGGAAGGACCCGGCGAACAGCAAGAAAATTAACACGTAAGCCCCTGCGGTGCGGTCCATTCGAAAATTAGTTTTGAACACGGGAAGGCATGTGCACTGTTTTTTTAGAAATAACCACATATATTTCATTAGACAAACGTATTACAAAGAGTACATATGTGATCATTACAGAAGACATACATAGATGTCTTGCAATATTGCAACAAAGACTTCACAAGAAGTAAAACTAGAATTTCACTTCGGCAGAATCTTGTGCCACGCCCAAACATCGGCCACCATCGTCCTCCTACGCCGCTGAGGCAACGTCGAAAAAAGAGGAAGACTGCCTTCATACCAAGATCTAAAGGAGCACCTTTGCATACAGCAATATTTTGCATTATTTCTTTAGGAACCCGCATAGGCTCATTTAAATTTACTAGGAATTTGTCCGTGCCTTGCAACGTGTAACGGGACATACTTCGTTGTAGAGCAAACACAATGTTCATGAATCAAGATCGTTTAATTTGTCAGCTGATAATGTTTATCCAGCACGAACATTTCCATGAAGAATTAATGTGCACGACAATGATACACTCTGTAGGATTGGCTCGCATCTGGTTCATATTCTGTGGATGACATGGATCACGGTGCGCGGCGCCAACAACAATAATATGATGATGATGGAAACTAATCTTATACGACCCGGATCGTACACTTTCATCATGAGACCTTGTTCATTGATGGACACTTGGCAAACATGAATCTCAATGCAGCCAACCAATTAATCCTCCTCTAATTACAGTAACAAAGCGCTAGTCCTCATCTACCAAATCTCGACCCCCTTTCTTCTTCGGCGTTCATGCTCGCTCGTTGCCGCCACCGCAAGCTCAAAATAATCATGAATCTCCTTTCCTTCTCTGGCTTCCTCTGTTGCTAGTCGGTGCTTTTGGAAGCTCGTTTTGTCGCGGTAGCATCGGAGCTCCGTCCCTGCTGCTCTCCCCGCCGTCCACGACCAGGCTCCTCGGCATCGCGGCAACCACCAGCGCTCGCTGTGTCCCTAACCACCGGCCCTCCGTCCATGGCTACTTCCCATTGACATGCTTGTTGCATCTTGACACAAATATAACTTCAAGTTCAGAGCATGTCTGTCGATTGCAACACGAGCTCTCATCTGCTGGTTACAACATAGAGTAGCTGGGGCAATGTCGTGAATTTGGCCACCGAAGGGATGGAACGCGTCGGGATGGGTGGTGTGCTTGGTGTCGACGAGCTCATCGGCGGCGATATGGCGCGTAGCCACACCGGCTGCTAGAATTTGGGAGCATTCTGGAGTTTGAAACATGATTTGCAAACGGGTAAGTGAGCAACAAGAAGGTTGCTGCTTTGAGATTGGTGTTGCTGCGCATTTCACACAAGAGGAGGTCTCACGATCGACTTCGTACGACCCAAGTCGCATAAGATTATTTTCTGATGAAGAGAAGATCTCTCGGGCTACTTCATATATGGTCCCGATGCTTACAAGTGTCTCATGGCTTGTTGATGATTATTCAAGATTCACTTGGGTTTCTTCCTCGACGACAAATTGCATGTACTCCCTCTATAAACTAATATAAGATCTTTTAGATCACTAAAGTACGAAAGATCTTCAAGGCTTCTGTGAGAAAAGCACAAAATCAATTTGAGGTAAAGATCAAGAAGGTGTGAAGTGACAACGAAACCAAGTTCAAGAATTCTAAGGTTGACAAATTTGTTGACTAAGAAGGCATTTCGCATGAATTCTCCAGGACCTGCACTCATCAACAAAATAGAGTTGTCGAGAGGAAGAATCAGACCTTGATCGAGATGGCTAGAATGATGTTCGACAAGTACAAGACTCTAAAGCATTTTGGGCCTAAAGCGGTTCAAAAGGCTTGTCATGCCACGAACCGGCTTTATTTCCACAAGATACTTGGCAATACAGCGTATGAACTTCTAACCTGTAACAAACCAAAAGTTGGATACTTTGGAGTATTTGGCTAAAAAATGCTACATTCTTGGTAAGCATCTTTGTTCCAAATTTGCTCCTAAGTCGCACGAAGGTTTTCTCCTTTGTCACAAAGCAAATTCTCGCACTTATCAGGCCCTCAACAATTTCACTCGGAAGGTTGAAGAACCGGTACATGAGAAATTTGATGAATCTAATGGCTCCCAAGTTCAGCAATTGCCAGATGTTTTAGGTGATAAGGAACCTTCGAAAGAAATCAAGGATGAAAGGGCATTTCCCTACTTTATGTTTTGGATGATGATGACAACCCTTTGTTGGTCTAATTGTGTGCTATATGTTTCAGGTTCTCGATGCTTAGGCTTACATCGGATTGCTATTGCCTCTCGTAGGAAAAGATCGAAGACGTGTCCTCTACGCTTTTATTTTCTTTGGTCGTAGAGTTCCCGTACTATCAAGAGGGAATCCTCATTAGGAAGCTCTGGGGGAATATTTTCACGTACACTTTCCTCTCCCCTCATTTGTCTTCCTCAGTTGTGAGAGAGAGTGTTCCCCCTATCTTTCCTTCTGTTTTCTGCTCTTCCCAATGGTTGTACTGCCCCCTGGAGCGGTTGTACCGCTGGACCTTGTCGCTCTCCAGCTTTTACCGAGCGGTTGTACCGCTGCCTCTGGGCGGTGGTACCGCCACCTTGCTCAACAAAGGCTAGGGTGGTGGTTCCGGTCATGCACCGCTCAAGTACCACTCAAGGTTCTGTTTTGATGCGGTTCTCGGGCGGTGGTGGCCCGGTTGATCCGGTCGATCCTCGTTGACCGGTACCACCGGTGGTCTGAGCGGTTCTTCCGCTCAGAACTTCGCCGTCCAAGAGCTCAAGGCCATGCGGTTGTTCCGGTCTTGCACCGCTCAAGTACCGGTCTCGTCTCTGTTCTGAGGCGGTAGTTGTGCGGTGGCTGGGCGGTTGGTCCGGTCATTTTTCTTAACCGGTACTACCGCCTAGTGGCCCGGTTGTACCGCCTGGTAGGGTTCTGCAGCTACACCGTGAGTCCCGGTTGTACTAGGACAAGGACCAATTGTACCGCTGCGGGGCTGAAAACGCAGCAACGGCTGGATTTTTAGGGTTGCTATATAAGAGTGTTTCTCCCACCTACCACTCTCACCTTTGACCTCTCTTACTCCACCATTAATGCACTTCAAGCTCTCTTGCCCGATCTCTCTCCATAGCCACTCAAACTTGTTGATTTGCTAGGGATTGAAGGAGGAGACCTAGATCTACACTTCCACCAAAGGATAATTGCTTCCCCCATACTTTCTTGTGTGGATTTTGTTACTCTTGGGTGTTTGAGCACCCTAGACGGTTGAGGTCACCTCGGAGCCATATTCCATTGTGGTGAAGCTTCGTAGTTTCGTTGGGAGCCTCCAATTAAGTTGTGGAGAGAGCCCCAACCTTGTTTGTAAAGGTTCGGTCGCCGCCTTCAAGGGCACCAATAGTGGAATCACGGCATCTCGCATTGTGTGAGGGCGTGAGGAGAATACGGTGGCCCTAGTGGCTTCTTGGGGAGCATTGTGCCTCCACATCGCTCCAACGGAGACGTACTTCCCTTCAACGGGAAGGAACTTCGGTAACACATCCTCGTCTTCACCGTCTCCACTCTTGGTTATCTCGTGCCTTTACTTGTGCAAGCTTATTTGTGTTATATCTCTTGCTTGCTTGTGTTCCTATCCTTGCTGCATCATATAGGTTGCTCACCTAGTTGCATATCTAGGCAACCTACTTTGATGCAAAGTTTAAATTGTTAAAGAAAAGCTAAAAATTGTTAGTTGCCTATTCACCCCCCTCTAGTCAACTATATCGATCCTTTCAATTGGTATCAGAGCCTCGTCTCTTTATTAAGGACTTTACCGTCCGAAGAGTATGGTTGATACCGTAGACGGTGTGGAGGAACACTCCGGTGCGAATCTGACCTCGTCTATGGGCGATGGGGGAACCTCGGTCTCTCGTGAGGAGTTCAATGTGACCTTGGAGACATTGAAAACCTCCATGATGATTGAGGTTGAAAGCATGTTTACTAAATTCCTTGAGGGGCTTAAACTGTCCACCGCACCGTTAAAAGTGGGTGATCCCACCGACAAGGTGATGGATGCTATCTCCGATAAGGGGGAAGCTAGTAGTGAAAAGGCTCCTTCTTCTAGTGGTAAAAATGGCACCGACATCGTTGCTTATGTGGAACCACCACTTGTTTATGGTGGACCGGTTCCCTCCACTCATTTGAATCATGTCGGTCCTCCCCCTAAGATTGTAAAAAATGAGGACTTTGATTCTTGGGTTTACCGCTTTAAACGTCATTTAAATCATGTGAACACTAACCTTTGGAGAATCATTGAAGAAGGTTTCTATCCGCATGATCCAAGCAACTTCACTCCTCGAGAAGCCGCGGATAATCAATTCAATGAGAATGCTCTCTTCATCATTCAAGATGCAATTCCACCCGAAGACCTACCTCATCTTTGTCCCTTCGCCTTGGCCAAAGATGCATGGCATTGTGTTGTCTCTCTCTACCGGGGAAGCGCAAGCATTCAACGCTCCAACTATGAAGTGGTGCAAGATGAGGCCGATGAGTTTGCAATGAAAGAAGATGAAGAACCTCGTGAGATTTATCGGGGAGTAACCAAACTCGCAGTCTCACTACGAGATCACGGGAGAAAGGACACGGATGACAATTGGATCAAGCGCAAATTCCTCAAGGCAATGATGCCCTATCACAAGGCCATGTCCTCCGTCATTCATCAAAGACCGGACTTCCACACTTTGACCTCAAGCGAAGTGTTGGATGAGTTTGTGGCCATGAACATTTTGGACAAGACCGCCGACAATGAGGTGCTTCGTTCTCAAAGGGCAAAGAAGCCCAACCTTGCATTGAAGACCAAGCTGTCCGTTGAAGAAGAAGAAGAGGAGAGCAACCTCGAGGATACAAAGTATGCATATCATGAACACATGGCACTCGCTTCAAGGCAATTTTGGAGCAAGAAAAACTCGAGGCCAAACTTTAGCAAAAACAACTCAAGTGGCACGAAGAGCAAGCAACATGTAAGAACTTGCTACAATTGTGGCAACGTGAGTCATTTTGTTGCGGAGTGCCCGTATGAGAAGAGGGAAGACAATGGTGGCAAGCTCATCTGAAAGGACAAGGCCAAGTCGTTCCCCAACAAGAGCAACTTCACCAAGAAGACTCCTCCCAAGGCATTGGTGGTACAAGAAGACTCCTCCCAAGCCTTTGGAGCTCCTTCACATGGATCTCTTTGGGCCTCCATCCTTCGATAGTCTTGGGGGTAGGAAGTATTGCTTGGTGATTGTGGATGACTACTCAAGATACACTTGGGTGTATTTCTTCAAGAGGAAGAGCAAGACCCAACAAACCGTCATTGACTTTGCAAATGAAGCACAACATCAACACAATGCAAAGATCTTGACAATAAGAAGTGACAATGGCACGGAGTTCAAGAACTACACCTTGGATGAGTTTCTTAGTGATGAGGGGATCAAGCATCAATACTCCGCACCTTACACTCCTCAACAAAACGGTGTTGCGGAGAGGAAGAACCAGACGTTGATGGATGCGGCAAGGACCATGATGGCGGAGTTCAAGTCTTCGTACAACTTTTGGGCCGAAGCCATCAACACCGCGTGTCATGCATCCAATCGGCTCTACCTCCGCAAGGGCTTGAACAAGACTCCATATGAGATACTCACCGGTAACAAGCCCAACCTCAAGTACTTCCGGGTGTTCGGGTGTAAGTGTTTCATTCTCAAGAAAGGTGTCCAGTTGTCTAAATTTGAGGCTAGAGCTTATGAGGGCATATTTGTTGGTTATGCTACAAACTCTCATGCTTACCGTGTCCTCAATAAATCCACGGGACTTATTGAGGAGACGTGTAACATGGAGTTTGATGAGAATAACGGCTCCCAAGTGGAGAAAAGTGGCACTTGTGATGTAGGTGATGAAATTCCTCCCCAAGCCATAAGAAGAATGGGTGTTGGCTTTATCCTACCCATTGAGGAACCCCTTGTGGCCGAAGGAGAAGGACAAAGCTCCACTCAAGTGGAGCCATCACCAACCCAAGGCCCACACGCTTCCGAAGAACAACATGAAGGCTCTCATCCTCAAGAACATGACCAAGGGCAAGATCACGCTCAAGACAGTGTTGACACATCAAGTGATGCCCAAGGTAAAGTTCTCTCCTTCGAGCAAGTTCAAGAACAAGAACAAGCTCAAGACGACGCCCAAGATGATCAAGTGACCACTCCTCGTCTCACTCCCGAGGAGGAATTAGAGCGTCGTGCCGTCAAGGTTGCTTCCAAGCTCTCCACCAAGGATCATCTCATGACGAATGTGCTTGGAAGCTTAAGAAAGGGGGTAAGCACTCGTAGACAATTAGCAAATTATTGTGAGCATCACGCGTTTGTCTCTTGTGTGGAACCCCACAAGGTCTATGAGGCGCTAGAAGATCCGGATTGGCTCAATGCCATGCATGAAGAACTCAACAACTTCGAGCGCAACAAAGTGTGGAGATTGGTACCAAGACCGACGGGGAATCACAATGTCATTGGAACCAAGTGGATATTTAAGAACAAGCAAGATGCCCATGGGATTATCATTCGCAACAAGGCTCGTTTGGTAGCACAAGGCTACTCCCAAGTCGAGGGTATCGACTACGGTGAAACCTTTGCTCCCGTTGCTCGTCTTGAATCTATTCGCATGTTGATTGCTTATGCTTCTCATCATAACTTTAAGTTACAACAAATGGATGTGAAAAGTGCTTTTCTTAATGGTCCCATTAATGAATTGGTTTATGTCAAGCAACCCCCGGGGTTCGAGGATCCCTACTTTCCCGATCATGTGTATCAACTTGATAAGGCACTCTATGGCCTTAAACAAGCCCCACGTGCGTGGTATGACCACCTTACCGAGTTGTTACAAGACCGTGGTTTTGAAGTTGGGCTAATCGACCCCACTCTTTTTACTAATAAGGTCAAAGGGGAGTTGTTTGTGTGCCAATTATATGTTGATGATATCATCTTTGGTTCCCCTAACAAAGCTTTCAATGAGGAATTTGCCGCTCTCATGACCTCAAAGTTCGAGATGTCTTCCATGGGAGAGTTGAAGTTCTTTCTAGGGTTCGAAGTGAAGCAAAGAAGATAAGGAACCTTCATCAACCAAGCCAAATATACTCAAGACATGCTCAAGAGATTTAAGCTAAGTAATGTCAAGCCGGCTTCCACTCCAATGCCCACCAAGTGCCAACTTGACATAGATCCCAATGGTAAAGTGGTGGATCAAAAGGTATATCGCTCCATGATAGGCTCCTTGCTCTACCTTTGTGCATCTAGACCGGATATCATGTTGAGTGTGGGAATTTGTGCACGGTTTCAAGCCGCACCTAAGGAAAGCCACTTTGTGGCGGTCAAGCGAATCTTTCAATATTTGGCTCATACCCCAAACTTTGGCTGATGGTACCCAAGAGGAGCAAATTTCAAGCTTGTAGGATATTCGGATTCCGATTGGGCGGGAGACAAAGTGGATAGGAAGTCCACTTCCGGAGGGTGCCAATTCCTTGGTTGCTCTTTGGTAAGTTGGTCTTCTAAGAAGCAAAGTTGTGTGTCTCTCTCGTCCACCGAAGCGGAGTATGTGGCGGCCGGTAGTTGTTGTGCACAACTCTTATGGATGAGGCAAACTTTCAAGGATTACGGTGTCATTTGTGACAAAGTGCCTCTTTGGTGTGACAATGAAAGTGCCATCAAGATTTCCCTCAAGCCGGTGCTGAAGGAAATATGCCCTAGAGGCAATAATAAAGTTATTATTTATTTCCTTATATCATGATAAATGTTTATTATTCATGCTAGAATTGTATTAACCGGAAACATAATACATGTGTGAATACATAGACAAACAGAGTGTCACTAGTATGCCTCTACTTGACTAGCTCGTTAATCAAAGATGGTTATGTTTCCTAACCATGAACAAAGAGTTGTTATTTGATTAACGGGATCAAATCATTAGGTGAATGATCTGATTGACATGACCCATTCCATTAGCTTAGCACCCGATCGTTTAGTATGTTGCTATTGCTTTCTTCATGACTTATACATGTTCCTATGACTATGAGATTATGAAACTCCCGTTTGGCAGAGGAACACTTTGTGTGCTACCAAACGTCACAACGTAAATGGGTGATTATAAAGGTACTCTACAGGTGTCTCCAAAGGTACATGTTGGGTTGGCGTATTTCAAGATTAGGATTTGTCACTCCGATTGTCGGAGAGGTATATCTGGGCCCTCTTGGTAATACACATCACATAAGCCTTGCAAGCATTGCAACTAATGAGTTAGTTGCGAGATGTTGTATTACGGAACGAGTAAAGAGACTTGCCGGTAACGAGATAGAACTAGGTATTGAGATACCGACGATCGAATCTCGGGCAAGTAACATACCGATGACAAAGGGAACAACGTATGTTGTTATGCAGTCTAACCGATAAAGATCTTCGTAGAATATGTAGGAGCCAATATGACCATCCAGGTTCCGCTATTGGTTATTGACCGGAGACGTGTCTCGGTCATGTCTACATTGTTCTCGAACCCGTAGGGTCCGCACGCTTAAGGTTTCGATGACAGTTATATTATGAGTTTATGAGTTTTGATGTACCGAAGTTAGTTCGGAGTCCGGGATGTGATCACGGACATGACGAGGAGTCTCGAAATGGTCGAGACATAAAGATTGATATATTGGACGGCTATATTCGGACACCGGAAGTGTTCCGGGGAAGTTTCGGATAAAACCGGAGCACCGGGGGGTTACCGGAACCCCCCGGGGGTTAATGGGCCTCATGGGCCTAAAGTGGAGAAGAGGAGGGGCTGCCAGGGCAGGCCGCGCGCCCCCTCTCCCCCTAGTCCGAATTGGACAAGGAGGGAGGGGCGGCGCCCCCCTCTCCTCTCTCCCTTCCTTCCCCCTCTCCTACTTGGACAAGGAAAGGGAGGGGAGTCCTACTCCCGGTAGGAGTAGGACTCCTTCTGCGCGCCTCCTACTAGGGCCGGCCGCACCCCCCCTTGGATCCTTTATATACGGAGGCAAGAGGCACCCCATAGACACAAGTTGATCCACGTGATCATATTCTTAGCCGTGTGCGGTGCCCCCTTCCACCATAGTCCTCGATAATATTGTAACAGTGCTTAGGCGAAGCCCTGCGACAGTAGTACATCAAGATCGTCACCACGCCGTCGTGCTAACGGAACTCTTCCCCGACACTTTGCTGGATCGGAGTCCAGGGATTGTCATCGAGCTGAACGTGTGCTAGAACTCGGAGGTGCCGTAGTTTCGGTGCTTGATCGGTCGGGCCGTGGAGACGTACGACTACATCAACCAAGTTAACGCTTCCGTTGTCGATCTACAAGGGTACGTAGATCACACTCTCCCCCTCTCGTTGCTATGCATCACCATGATCTTGCGTGTGCGTAGGAATTTTTTTGAAATTACTACGAAACCCAACAGTGGCATCCGAGCCTAGGTTTTATATGTTGATGTTATATGCACTAGTAGAACACAAGTGAGTTGTGGGCGATATAAGTCATACTGCTTACCAGCATGTCATACTTTGGTTCGGCGGTATTGTTGGACGAAGCGATCCGGACCGACATTACGCGAGACCGGTTCTCCCGACGTGCTTTACACATAGGTGGCTTGCGGGTGACAGTTTCTCCAACTTTAGTTGAACCAAGTGTGGCTACGTCCGGTCCTTGCGAAGGTTAAAACAACACCAACTTGACAAACTATCGTTGTGGTTTTGATGCGTAGGTAAGATTGGTTCTCGCTTAAGCCCGTAGCAGCCACGTAAAACTTGCAACAACAAAGTAGAGGACGTCTAACTTGTTTTTGCAGGGCATGTTGTGATGTGATTGTTGGAAATATGCCCTAGAGGCAATAATAAAAGTATTATTATTATATTTCCTTGTTCATGATAATTGTCTTTTATTCATGCTATAACTGTATTATCCGGAAATCGTAATACACGTGTGAATACATAGACCACAATATGTCCCTAGTGAGCCTCTAGTTGACTAGCTCGTTGTGATCAACAGATAGTCATGGTTTCCTGGCTATGGACATTGGATGTCGTTGATAACTGGATCACATCATTAGGAGAATGATGTGATGGACAAGACCCAATCCTAAGCATAGCACAAAGATCGTGTAGTTCGTTTGCTAGAGCTTTGCCAATGTCAAGTATCTCTTCCTTTGACCATGAGATCGTGTAACTCCTGGATACCGTAGGAGTGCCTTGGGTGTATCAAACGTCACAACGTAACTGGGTGACTATAAAGGTACACTACAGGTATCTCCGAAAGTATCTATTGTTTTATGCGGATCGAGACTGGGATTTGTCACTCCGTGTAAACGGAGAGGTATCTCTGGGCCCACTCGGTAGGACATCATCATACGCGCAATGTGACCAAGGAGTTGATCACGGGATGATGTGTTACGGAACGAGTAAAGTGACTTGCCGGTAACGAGATTGAACAAGGTATTGGATACCGACGATCGAATCTCGGGCAAGTAAAATACCGCTAGACAAAGGGAATTGTATACGGGATCGATTGAGTCCTTGACATCGTGGTTCATCCGATGAGATCATCGTGGAACATGTGGGAGCCATCATGGGTATCCAGATCCCGCTGTTGGTTATTGACCGGAGAACGTCTCGGTCATGTCTGCATGTCTCCCGAACCCGTAGGGTCTATACACTTAAGGTTCGATGACGCTAGGGTTATAAAGGAAGCTTGTATGTGGTTACCGAATGTTGTTCGGAGTCCCGGATGAGATCCCAGACGTCACGAGGAGTTCCGGAATGGTCCGGAGGTAAAGATTTATATATAGGAAGTCCTGTTTCGGCCATCGGGACAAGTTTCGGGGTCATCGGTATTGTACCGGGACCACCAGAAGGGTCCCGGGGGCCCACCGGGTGGGGCCACCTGCCCCGGGGGGCCACATGGGCTGTAGGGGGTGCGCCTTGGCCTACATGGGCCAAGGGCACCAGCCCCTAGAGGCCCATGCGCCAAGATAAAGGAAAAAGGGGAGAGTCCTAAAGGGGGAAGGCACCTCCGAGGTGCCTTGGGGAGGATGGACTCCTCCCCCCTCCTTAGCCGCACCCCTTTCTTGGAGTAGGGGGCAAGGCTGCGCCTCCCCCCTCTCCCTTGCCCCTATATATAGTGGAGGGGAGGGAGGGCATCCATACCTGAGCCCTTGGCGCCTCCCTCCCTCCCGTGACACCTCCTCCTCTCCCGTAGGTGCTTGGCGAAGCCCTGCAGGATTGCCACGCTCCTCCATCACCACCACGCCATTGTGCTGCTATTGGATGGAGTCTTCCCCAACCTCTCCCTCTCTCCTTGCTGGATCAAGGCGTGGGAGACGTCACCGGGCTGTACGTGTGTTGAACGCGGAGGTGCCGTCCGTTCGGCACTTGATCATCGGTGATTTGAATCACGACGAGTACGACTCCATCAACCCCGTTCACTTGAACGCTTCCGCTTAGCGATCTACAAGGGTATGTAGATGCACTCCCCTTTCTACTCGTTGCTGGTCTCTCCATAGATAGATCTTGGTGTTACGTAGGAAATTTTTTGAATTTCTGCTACGTTCCCCAACAGTGGCATCATGAGCTAGGTCTATTGCGTAGATTCTTTGCACGAGTAGAACACAAAGTAGTTGTGGGCGTTGATGTTGTTCAATATGCTTACCGTTACTAGTCCAATCTTGTTTCGACGGTATTGTGGGATGAAGCGGCCCGGACCGACCTTACACGTACTCTTACGTGAGACAGGTTCCACCGATTGACATGCACTTGGTGCATAAGGTGGCTAGCGGGTGCCAGTCTCTCCCACTTTAGTCGGAACGGATTCGATGAAAAGGGTCCTTATGAAGGGTAAATAGCAATTGGCATATCACGTTGTGGTCTTGCGTAGGTAAGAAACGTTCTTGCTAGAAACCCATAGCAGCCACGTAAAACATGCAACAACAATTAGAGGACGTCTAACTTGTTTTTGCAGGGTATGCTATGTGATGTGATATGGCCAAAAGGATGTGATGAATGATATATGTGATGTATGAGATTGATCATGTTCTTGTAATAGGATTCACGACTTGCATGTCGATGAGTATGACAACCGGCAGGAGCCATAGGAGTTGTCTTTATTTTTTTGTATGACCTGCGTGTCATTGAAGAACGCCATGTAACTTACTTTACTTTATTGCTAAACGCGTTAGCCATAGAAGTAGAATTAGTCATTGGCGTGACAACTTCATGAAGACACGATGATGGAGATCATGATGATGGAGATCATGGTGTCATGCCGGTGACGATGATGATCATGGAGCCCCGAAGATGAAGATCAAAAGGAGCAAAATGATATTGGCCATATCATGTCACTATTTGATTGCATGTGATGTTTATCATGTTTATGCATCTTGTTTACTTAGGACGACGGTAGTAAATAAGATGATCCCTTACAAAATTTCAAGAAGTGTTCTCCCCTAATTGTGCACCGTTGCTACAGTTCGTCGCTTCTAAGCACCACGTGATGATCGGGTGTGATGGATTCTTACGTTCACATACAACGGGTGTAAGACAGTTTTACACAGCGAAAACACTTAGGGTTAACTTGACGAGCCTAGCATGTGCAGACATGGCCTCGGAACACGGAGACCGAAAGGTCGAGCATGAGTCGTATAGCAGATACGATCAACATGAAGATGTTCACCGATGATGACTAGTACGTCTCACGTGATGATCGGACACGGCCTAGTTGACTCGGATCATGTGATCACTTAGATGACCAAAGGGATGTCTATCTAAGTGGGAGTTCATAAGATGAACTTAATTATCTTGAACATAGTCAAAAGACCTTTTGCAAATTATGTCGTAGCTCGCGCTTTAGTTCTACTGTTTTAGATATGTTCCTAGAGAAAATATAGTTGAAAGTTGACAGTAGCAATTATGCGGACAGTAGAACGCTTATGTCCTTAATGCACTGCTCAGTGTGCTGAACCCCAAACGTCGTTTGTGGATGGTCCGAACATCGAACATACACGTTTTGATAACTACGTGATAGTTCAGTTAAATGGTTTAAGTAGAGGCACCAAAGACGTTTTTGAAACGTCGCGGAACATATGAGATGTTTCGAGGGCTGAAATTGGGATTTCAGGCTCGTGCCCACATCAAGAGGTATAAGACCTCCGGCGATTTTCTTAGCCTGCAAACTAAGGGAGAAAAGCTCAATCGTTGAGCTTGTGCTCAAATTGTGTGAGTACAATAATCATTTGAATCGAGTGGGAGTTGATCTTCCAGATAAGACAGTGATGGTTCTCCAAAGTCATTGCCACCAAGCTGTCAGAGCTTCGTGATGAACTATAACATATCAGGGATAGATATGATGATCCTTGAGGTATTCGCGATGTTTGACACCGCGAAAGTAGAAATCAAGAAGGAGCATCAATTGTTGATGGTTGGTGAAACCACTAGTTTCAAGAAGGGCAAGGGCAAGAAGGGATACTTCATGAAACGGCAAATCAGCTGCTGCTCTAGTGAAGAAACCCAAGGTAAAACCCAAACCCGAGACTAAGTGCTTCTGTAATAAGGGGAACAACCACTAGAGCAGAATTACCCTAGATACTTGGTAGATAAGAAGGCTGGCAAGGTCGATAGAAGTATATTGGATATACATTGTGTTAATGTGTACTTTGCTAGTACTCCTAGTAGCACCAGGGTATTAGATACCGGTTCGGTTGCTAAGTGTTAGTAACTCGAAACAAAAGGCTACGGAATAAACGGAGACTAGCTAAAGGTGAGCTGACGATATGTGTTGGAAGTTTTTCCAAGCTTGATATGATCAAGCATCGCACGCTCCCTCTACCACCGAGATTGGTGTTTGCGTTGAGCATAGACATGATTGGATTATGTCTATCGCAATACAGTTATTCATTTAAGGAGAATAATGGTTACTCTATTTATTTGAATAATACCTTCGATGGTCTTGCACCTAAATAAATGGTTTATTGAATCTCGATCGTAGTGATACACATTTTCATGCCAAAAGATATAAGATAGTAATGATAGTACCACTTACTTGTGGCACTGCCATGTAAGTCATAATGGTATAAAACGCATGAAGAAGCTCCATGTTGATGGATCTTTGGACTCACTCATTTTTGAAAAGTTTGAGACATGCGAACCATGTCTATTGGTATATATGCATGAAGAAGCTCCATGCAAATGGACCGTTCGGACTCACTTGATTTTGAATCACTTGAGATATGCAAATCATACCACATAGGCAAGATGACTGAAAAGCCTCGGTTTCAATAAGATGGAACAAGATAGCAACTTGTTGGAAGTAACACATTTTGATGTGTGCAGTCCAATGAGTGCTGAGGCATGCAGTGAATATCGTTATGTTCTTACTTCACAGATGATTCGAGTAGATGTTGAGAATATTTACTTGATGAAACACAAGTCTGAATTATTGAATGGTTCAAGTAATTTCAGAGTGAAGTAGCAGATCATTGTGACAGAGGATAAAATGTCTATGATATGATCATAGAGATGAATATCTGAGTTACGAGTTTTGGCACACAATTAAGACATTGTGGAAATTGTTTTGCAATTAATACCGCCTGGAACACCATAATGTGATGGTGTGTCCGAACATCATAGTTGCACCCTATTGGATATGGTGCGTACCATGATGTCTCTTATCGAATTACCACTATCGTTCATGGGTTAGGCATTAGAGACAACCACATTCACTTTAAATAGGGCACCACGTAATTCCGATGAGATGACACCGTATGAATTATGGTTTAGAGAAACCTAAGTTGTCGTTTCTTAAAGGTTTGGGGCTGCGACGCTTATGTGAAAAAGTTTCAGGATTAAGCTCGAACCCAAAGCGGATAAAATGCATCTTCATAGGAAACCCAAAACAGTTGGGTATACCTCCTAATTCAGATCCGAAAGCAATATGGATTGTTTCTAGAATCGGGTCCTTTCTCGAGGAAAGGTTTCTCTCGAAAGAGTTGAGTGGGAGGATGGTGGAGACTTGATGAGGTTATTGAACCGTCTCTTCAACTAGTGTGTGGCAGGGCACAGGAAGTTGTTCCTGTGGCACCTACACCAATTGAAGTGGAAGCTTATGATATTGATCATGAAACTTCGGATCAAGTCACTACCAAACCTCGTAGGACGACAAGGACACGTACTACTTCGGAGTGGTAAGGTGATCCTGTCTTGAAGGTCATGTTGCTAGACAACAATGAACCTACGAGCTATGGAGAAGCGATGGTGGGCCCGGATTCCGATAAATGGCTTGAGGCCATAAAATCCGAGAGAGGATCCATGTATGAAAACAAAGTGTAGACTTTGGCAGAACGGCTCGATGGTCGTAAGGCCAATGAGTACAGATGGATTTCAAAAGGAAGACGGACAATGATGGTAAATGTCACCATTAAGAAAGCTCGACTTGTCGTTAAGATGTTTTCCGACAAGTTCAAGGAGTTGACTACGATGAGATTTTCTCACTCGTAGCGATGCTAAGAGTCTGTTGGAATTATATTAGCGATTACTACATTATTTATGAAATCTTGCAGATAGGATGTCAAAACATTGTTTCCTCGACGATTTTAATGAGGAAAGGTTGTATGTGATACAACCGGAAGGTTTTGTCAATCCCGAAAGATGCTAATAAGTATGCAAAGCTCCAGCAATCCTTCTAAGGACTGGAGTGAGCATCTCGGGGTTGGAATGTATGCTTTGATGATGATCAAAAATTTTGGGTTTGTACAAAGTTTATGAGAAACTTGTATTTCCAAAGAAGTGAGTGGGAGCACTATAGAATTTCTGATGAGTATATGTTGTTGACATATTGTTGATCACAAATGACGTAGAATTTCTGGAAAGCATATAGGATTATTTTGAAAGTGTTTTTCAATAGAAAGCCTGGATTAAGCTACTTGAACATTGAGCATCAAGATCTATAAGGATAGATCAAAATGCTTAATAATACTTTCAAATGAGCACATACCTTGACATGATCTTGAAGGTGTTCAAGATGGACCAGTCAAAGAAGGAGTTCTTGCCTGAGTTGTAAGGTACGAAGTTAAGACTTAAAGCTCGACCACGGCAGAATAGAGAGAAAGGACGAAGGTCGTCCCCTATGCTTGAGACGTAGGCTCTTCAGTATGCTATGCTGTGTACCACACCTGAAGTGTGCCTTGCCATGAGTCAGTCAAGGGGTACAAGAGTGATCCAAGAATGGCTCACAGGACAGCGGTCAAAGTTATCCTTAGTAACTAGTGGACTAAGGAATTTTCTCGATTATGGAGGTGGTAAAAGAGTTCGTCGTAAAGGTTACGACGATGCAAGCTTGACACCTATCCGGATAGCTCTGAGTAGAGAGACCGGATACATATAATGGAGCAATAATTTAGAATAGCTCCAAGTAGAACAGTTATTTGGAATAGCTCCAAATAGAGCGTGGTAACTGCATCTAGGAGATGACATAGAGATTTGTAAAGCACACACGGATCTGAAAGGTTCAGACCCGTTGACTAAAACCTCTCTCACAAGCAACATGATCAAACATAAAACTCATTGAGTGTTAATCACATAGTGATGTGAACTAGACTACTGACTCTAGTAAACTCTTGGGTATTAGTCACATGGCGATGTGACCTGTGAGTGTTAATCACATGGCGATGTGAACTAGATTATTGACTCTAGTGCAAGTGGGAGACTGTTGGAAATATGCCCTAGAGGCAATAATAAAAGTATTATTATTATATTTCCTTGTTCATGATAATTGTCTTTTATTCATGCTATAACTGTATTATCCGGAAATCGTAATACACGTGTGAATACATAGACCACAATATGTCCCTAGTGAGCCTCTAGTTGACTAGCTCGTTGTGATCAACAGATAGTCATGGTTTCCTGGCTATGGACATTGGATGTCGTTGATAACGGGATCACATCATTAGGAGAATGATGTGATGGACAAGACCCAATCCTAAGCATAGCACAAAGATCGTGTAGTTCGTTTGCTAGAGCTTTGCCAATGTCAAGTATCTCTTCCTTTGACCATGAGATCGTGTAACTCCTGGATACCGTAGGAGTGCCTTGGGTGTATCAAACGTCACAACGTAACTGGGTGACTATAAAGGTACACTACAGGTATCTCCGAAAGTATCTATTGTTTTATGCGGATCGAGACTGGGATTTGTCACTCCGTGTAAACGGAGAGGTATCTCTGGGCCCACTCGGTAGGACATCATCATATGCGCAATGTGACCAAGGAGTTGATCACGGGATGATGTGTTACGGAACGAGTAAAGTGACTTGCCGGTAACGAGATTGAACAAGGTATTGGATACCGACGATCGAATCTCGGGCAAGTAAAATACCGCTAGACAAAGGGAATTGTATACGGGATCGATTGAGTCCTTGACATCGTGGTTCATCCGATGAGATCATCGTGGAACATGTGGGAGCCATCATGGGTATCCAGATCCCGCTGTTGGTTATTGACCGGAGAACGTCTCGGTCATGTCTGCATGTCTCCCGAACCCGTAGGGTCTACACACTTAAGGTTCGATGACGCTAGGGTTATAAAGGAAGCTTGTATGTGGTTACCGAATGTTGTTCGGAGTCCCGGATGAGATCCCGGACGTCACGAGGAGTTCCGGAATGGTCCGGAGGTAAAGATTTATATATAGGAAGTCCTGTTTCGGCCATCGGGACAAGTTTCGGGGTCATCGGTATTGTACCGGGACCACCGGAAGGGTCCCGGGGGCCCACCGGGTGGGGCCACCTGCCCCGGGGGGCCACATGGGCTGTAGGGGGTGCGCCTTGGCCTACATGGGCCAAGGGCACCAGCCCCTAGAGGCCCATGCGCCAAGATAAAGGAAAAAGGGGAGAGTCCTAAAGGGGGAAGGCACCTCCGAGGTGCCTTGGGGAGGATGGACTCCTCCCCCCTCCTTAGCCGCACCCCTTTCTTGGAGTAGGGGGCAAGGCTGCGCCTCCCCCCTCTCCCTGCCCCTATATATAGTGGAGGGGAGGGAGGGCATCCATACCTGAGCCCTTGGCGCCTCCCTCCCTCCCGTGACACCTCCTCCTCTCCCGTAGGTGCTTGGCGAAGCCCTGCAGGATTGCCACGCTCCTCCATCACCACCACGCCGTTGTGCTGCTATTGGATGGAGTCTTCCTCAACCTCTCCCTCTCTCCTTGCTGGATCAAGGCGTGGGAGACGTCACCGGGCTGTACGTGTGTTGAACGCGGAGGTGCCGTCCGTTCGGCACTTGATCATCGGTGATTTGAATCACGACGAGTACGACTCCATCAACCCCGTTCACTTGAACGCTTCCGCTTAGCGATCTACAAGGGTATGTAGATGCACTCCCCTTTCTACTCGTTGCTGGTCTCTCCATAGATAGATCTTGGTGTTACGTAGGAAATTTTTTGAATTTCTGCTACGTTCCCCAACAGTGATATGGTCAAGACATGATGCTAAATTTTATTGTATGAGATGATCATGTTTTGTAACCGAGTTATCGGCAACTGGCAGGAGCCATATGGTTGTCGCTTTATTGTATGCAATGCAATCACTCTGTAATGCTTTACTTTATCACTAAGCGGTAGCGATAGTCGTGGAAGCATAAGATTGGCGAGACGACAACGATGCTACGATGGAGATCAAGGTGTCGCGCCGGTGACGATGGTGATCACGACGGTGCTTCAAAGATGGAGATCACAAGCACAAGATGATGATGGCCATATCATATCACTAATATTGATTGCATGTGATGTTTATCTTTTATGCATCTTATCTTGCTTTGACTGACGGTAGCATTATAAGATGATCTCTCACTAATTATCAAGAAGTGTTCTCCCTGAGTATGCACCGCTGCGAAAGTTCTTCGTGCTGAGACACCACATGATGATCGGGTGTGATAGGCTCTACGTTCAAATACAACGGGTGCAAAACAGTTGCACACGCGGAATACTCAGGTTATACTTGACGAGCCAAGCATATACAGATATGGCCTCGGAACACGGAGACCGAAAGGTCGAGCGTGAATCATATAGTAGATATGATCAACATGGTGATGTTCACCAATGAAACTACTCCATCTCACGTGATGATCGGACATGGTTTAGTTGATTTGGATCACGTAATCACTTAGATGATTAGAGGGATGTCTATCTAAGTGGGAGTTCTTTAAGTAAATTAATTGAACCTAAATTTATCATGAAACTTAGTACCTGATAGTATCTTGCTTGTTTTTTCTTGATTGTAGATAGATGGCTCGTGCTGTTGTTCCGTTGAATTTTAATGTGTTCCTTGAGAAAGCAAAGTTGAAAGATGATGGTAGCAATTACACGGACTGGGTCCGTAACTTGAGGATTATCCTCATTGTTGCACAGAAGAATTACGTCCTGGAAGCACCGCTGGGTGCCAGGCCTGCTGCTGGAGCAACACCAGATGTTATGAACGTCTGGCAGAGCAAAGATGATGACTACTCGATAGTTCAGTGTGCCTTGCTTTACGGCTTACAATCGGGACTTCAACGACGTTTTGAACGTCATGGAGCATATGAGATGTTCCAGGAGTTGAAGTTAATATTTCAAGCAAATGCCCGGATTGAGAGATATGAAGTCTCCAATAAGTTCTATAGCTGCAAGATGGAGGAGAACAGTTCTGTCAGTGAGCATATACTCAAAATGTCCGGGTATAATAATCACTTGATTCAATTGGGAGTTAATCTTCCAGATGATTGCGTCATTGACAGAATTCTCCAATCACTGCCACCAAGCTACAAGAGCTTCGTGATGAACTATAATATGCAAGGGATGAATAAGACTATTCCCGAGCTCTTTGCAATGCTGAAAGCTGCGGAGGTAGAAATCAAGAAGGAGCATCAAGTGTTGATGGTCAACAAGACCAATAGTTTCAAGAAAAAGGGCAAAGGGAAAAAGAAGGGGAACTTCAAAAAGAACAGCAAGCAAGTTGCTACTCAAGAGAAGAAACCCAAACCTGGACCTAAGCCTGAAACTGAGTGCTTTTACTGCAAGCAGACTAGTCACTGGAAGCGGAACTGCCCCAAGTATTTGGCGGATAAGAAGGATGGCAAGGTGAACAAAGGTATATGTGATATACATGTTATTGATGTGTACCTTACTAATGCTCGCAGTAGCACCTGGGTATTTGATATTGGTTCTGTTGCTAATATTTGCAACTCGAAACAGGGACTACGGATTAAGCGAAGATTGGCTAAGGACGAGGTGACGATGCGCGTGGGAAACGGTTCCAAAGTCGATGTGATCGCAGTCGGCATGCTACCTCTACATCTACCTTCGGGATTAATATTAGACCTAAATAATTGTTATTTGGTGCCAGCGTTAAGCATGAACATTATATCTGGATCTTGTTTGATGCGAGACGGTTATTCATTTAAATCTGAGAATAATGGTTGTTCTATTTATATGAGTAATATCTTTTATGGTCATGCACCCTTAAAGAGTGGTCTATTTTTATTAAACCTCGATAGTAGTGACACACATATTCATAGTGTTGAAGGCAAAAGATGCAGAGTTGATAATGATAGTGCAACTTATTTGTGGCACCGCCGTTTGGGTCATATCGGTATAAAGCGTATGAAGAAACTCCATACTGATGGGCTTTTGGAACCACTTGATTATGAATCACTTGGTACTTGCGAACCGTGCCTTATGGGTAAGATGACAAAAACACCGTTCTTCGGTACTATGGAGAGAGCAATAGATTTGTTGGAAATCATACATACAGATGTATGTGGTCCGATGAACATTGAGTCTCGTGGCGGATATTGTTATTTTCTCACCTTCACAAATGACTTAAGCAGATATGGGTATATCTACTTAATGAAACACAAGTCTGAAACATTTGAAAAGTTCAAAGAATTTCAGAGTGAAGTTGAAAATCATCGTAACAAGAAAATAAAATTCCTATGATCTGATCATGGAGGAGAATATTTGAGTTACGAGTTTGGTGTACATTTGAAAAATTGTGGAATAGTTTCGCAACTCACGCCACCCGGAACACCACAGCATAATGGTGTGTTCGAATGTCGTAATCGTACTTTACTAGATATGGTGCGATCTATGATGTCTCTTACTGATTTACCGCTATCGTTTTGGGGATACGCTCTAGAGACGGCCGCATTCACGTTAAATAGGGCACCATCAAAATCCGTTGAGACGACGCCTTATGAACTGTGGTTTGGCAAGAAACCAAAGTTGTCGTTTCTGAAAGTTTGGGGCTATGATGCTTATGTGAAAAAACTTCAACCTGATAAGCTCGAACCCAAATCGGAGAAATGTGTCTTCATAGGATATCCAAAGGAAACTATTGGATACACCTTCTA
Organism: Triticum aestivum; assembly: GCF_018294505.1. Classification (NCBI taxonomy): domain Eukaryota; kingdom Viridiplantae; phylum Streptophyta; class Magnoliopsida; order Poales; family Poaceae; genus Triticum; species Triticum aestivum. The sequence goes on from NC_057812.1 coordinate 274,518,603, forward strand.
TCACAGATCCGAAGGCAAGACTTTTTGTTGCTAAATTTGGAAACTTTCTGGAGAAGGAGTTTCTCTCGAAAGAAGTGAGTGGGAGGAAAGTAGAACTTGACGAGGTAACTGTACCTACTCCCTTATTGGAAAGTAGTACATCACAAAAACCTGTTTCTGTGACACCTACACCAGTTAGTGAGGAAGCTAATGATGATGATCATGAAACTTCAGAACAAGATACTACTGAACCTCGTGGATCAACCAGAGTGAGATCCGCGCCAGAGTGGTACGGTAATCCTGTTCTGGAAGTCATGCTACTAGATCATGATGAACCTACGAACTATGAAGAAGCGATGGTGAGCCCAGATTCCGCAAAATGGCTTGAAGCCATGAAATCTGAGATGGGATCCATGTATGAGAACAAAGTATGGACTTTGGTTGACTTGCCCGATGATCGGCAAGCAATTGAGAATAAATGGATCTTCAAGAAGAAGACTGACGCTGACGGTAATATTACTGTCTACAAAGCTCGACTTGTCGCAAAAGGTTTTCGACAAGTTCAAGGGATTGACTATGATGAGACCTTCTCACCCGTAGCGATGCTTAAGTCTGTCCGAATCATGTTAGCAATTGCCGCATCTTATGATTATGAAATTTGGTAGATGGATGTCAAAACTGCATTCCTAAATGGATTTCTGGAAGAAGAGTTGTATATGATGCAACCAGAAGGTTTTGTCGATCCAAAGGGAGCTAACAAAGTGTGCAAGCTCCAGCGATCCATTTATGGACTGGTGCAAGCCTCTCGGAGTTGGAATAAACGCTTTGATAGTGTGATCAAAGCATTTGGTTTTATACAGACTTTTGGAGAAGCCTGTATTTACAAGAAAGTGAGTGGGAGCTCTATAGCATTTCTGATATTATATGTGGATGACATATTACTAATTGGAAATGATATAGAATTTCTGGATAGCATAAAGGGATACTTGAATAAGAGTTTTTCAATGAAAGAACTCGGTGAAGCTGCTTACATATTAGGCATTAAGATCTATAGAGAAAGATCAAGACGCTTAATTGGACTTTCACAAAGCACATACCTTGACAAAGTTTTGAAGAAATTCAAAATGGATCAAGCAAAGAAAGGGTTCTTGCATGTGTTACAAGGTGTGAAGTTGAGTAAGACTCAATGCCCGACCACTGCAGAAGATAGAGAGAAAATGAAAGATGTTCCCTAAGCTTCAGCCATAGGCTCTATCATGTATGCAATGCTGTGTACCAGACCTGATGTGTGCCTTGCTATAAGTATAGCAGGGAGGTACCAAAGTGATCCAGGAGTGGATCACTGGACAGCGGTCAAGAACATCCTGAAAAGGACTAAGGATATGTTTCTCATATATGGAGGTGACAAAGAGCTCATCATAAAAGGTTACGTTGATGCAAGCTTTGACACTGAGCTGGACGATTCTAAATCTCAAACCGGATACATGTTTACATTAAACGGTGGAGCTGTCAGTTGGTGCAGTTCTAAACAAAGCGTTGTGGCGGGATCTACATGTGAAGCGGAGTACATAGCTGCTTCGGAAGCAGCAAATGAAGGAGTCTGGATGAAGGAGTTCATATCCGATCTAGGTGTCATACCTAGTGCATCGGGTCCAATGAAAATCTTTTGTGACAATACTGGTGCAATTGCCTTGGCAAAGGAATCCAGATTTCACAAGAGAACCAAGCACATCAAGAGACGCTTCAATTCCATCCGGAATCTAGTCCAGGTGGGAGACATAGAGATTTGCACGATACATACTGATCTGAATGTTGCGGACCCATTGACTAAGCCTTTTCCACGAGCAAAACATGATCAGCACCAAGGCTCCATGGGTGTTAGAATCATTAATGTGTAATCTAGATTATTGACTCTAGTGCAAGTGGGAGACTGAAGGAAATATGCCCTAGAGGCAATAATAAAGTTATTATTTATTTCCTTATATCATGATAAATGTTTATTATTCATGCTAGAATTGTATTAACCGGAAACATAATACATGTGTGAATACATAGACAAATAGAGTGTCACTAGTATGCCTCTACTTGACTAGCTCGTTAATCAAAGATGGTTATGTTTCCTAACCATGAACAAAGAGTTGTTATTTGATTAACGGGATCACATCATTAGGTGAATGATCTGATTGACATGACCCATTCCATTAGCTTAGCACCCAATCGTTTAGTATGTTGCTATTGCTTTCTTCATGACTTATACATGTTCCTATGACTATGAGATTATGCAACTCCCATTTGCCAGAGGAACACTTTGTGTGCTACCAAATGTCACAACGTAAATGGGTGATTATAAAGGTACTCTACAGGTGTCTCCAAAGGTACATGTTGGGTTGGCGTATTTCGAGATTAGGATTTGTCACTCCGATTGTCGGAGAGGTATCTCTGGGCCCTCTCGGTAATACACATCACATAAGCCTTGCAAGCATTGCAACTAATGAGTTAGTTGCGAGATGATGTATTACGGAACGAGTAAAGAGACTTGCCGGTAACGAGATTGAACTAGGTATTGAGATACCGACGATCGAATCTCGGGCAAGTAACATACCGATGACAAAGGGAACAACATATGTTGTATGCGGTCTAACCGATAAAGATCTTCGTAGAATATGTAGGAGCCAATATGAGCATCCAGGTTCCGCTATTGGTTATTGACCGGAGACGTGTCTCGGTCATGTCTACATTGTTCTCGAACCCGTAGGGTCCGCACGCTTAAGGTTTCGATGACAGTTATATTATGAGTTTATGAGTTTTGATGTACTGAAGTTAGTTTGGAGTCCCAGATGTGATCACGGACATGACGAGGAGTCTCGAAATGGTCGAGACATAAAGATTGATATATTGGACGGCTATATTCGGACACCGGAAGTGTTCCGGGGAAGTTTTGGATAAAACCGGAGCACCGGGGGGTTACCGGAACCCCCCGGGGGTTAATGGGCCTCATGGGCCTAAAGTGGAGAAGAGGAGGGGCTGCCAGGGCAGGCCGCACGCCCCCTCTCCCCCTAGTCCGAATTGGACAAGGAGGGAGGGGCGGTGCCCCCCTCTCCTCTCTCCCTTCCTCCCCCCTCTCCTACTTGGACAAGGAAAGGGAGGGGAGTCCTACTCCCGGTAGGAGTAGGACTCCTTCTGCGCGCCTCCTACTAGCGCCGGCCGCACCCCCCCTTGGATCCTTTATATACGGAGGCAAGAGGCACCCCATAGACACAAATTGATCCACGTGATCATATTCTTAGCCGTGTGCGGTGCCCCCTTCCACCATAGTCCTCGATAATATTGTAGCAGTGCTTAGGCGAAGCCTTGCGACAGTAGTACATCAAGATCGTCACCACGCCGTCGTGCTGACGGAACTCTTCCCCGACACTTTGTTGGATCGGAGTCCGGGGATCGTCATTGAGCTGAACGTGTGCTAGAACTCGGAGGTGTCGTAGTTTCGGTGCTTGATCGGTCGGGCCGTGGAGACGTACGACTACATCAACCAAGTTAACGCTTCCGTTGTCGATCTACAAGGGTACGTAGATCACACTCTCCCCCTCTCATTGCTATGCATCACCATGATCTTGCGTGTGCGTAGGGATTTTTTTTGAAATTACTACGAAACCCAACAGGTGCAACACTTCAAGACGAACCATATTGAGATTCAGTATCACTTCATCCGGGATCACATTAGGCGAGGAGAGATCAAACTCAACTACGTCGACACTCAGGATAACCTTGCAGATATCTTCACGAAGCCTTTGGATGAAACAAGATTTCGCGAGTTAAGGCATGAGCTAAATATCATTAATTCGAGCAATGTTGCTTGAGCCCTTGCACACCCCACTATACTCAACGTGTTGTCTTGTTTAGGTGTAGGCATGGACATAGGGGGAGTGTTGTTCTCTCAATGAACTCTCCCTTCCCCCCATTATGCATAAATCGATCACCTCTTTCACATTAGCCACTTTTGATGGTAATTGTGCTTCAAAGACGAGTTTTGGTCATGGGCCCAAGGATAATTCTTCACGGTGCCATACCAATTGACTCAAACAATAGGTGGATCCGGCCACCGTCCTCTCTTAGGGAGGTTGGAGTTAGCTTTTTGTTCTCGTGTTGTTTTCTCTCGTTCTTTCTTTGCTCTTTGCGTTTAGTTCTCCTAGGGTGTTGTTTCTCTCCTGTTTCGTGCTCCTTCTTCCCCTCCTCGGATTGCACTCATTTGATCTTGGCTTGGGCATAGGTGGTCGGGCGGTACAACCGGGATCACGGGCGGTTCTACCGCTGGTACCTGGTTGTGCCGTCCCAATGGGTCTCCGTTCGGTGCTTGGGCGGTTCCACCGCTCAAACCCATGGTAACCTACGTTCGATACTACCGGTGGACGCCGGGCGGTACTACCGTTGCCTTCCAAGCACCGCAAGTATTGCCTCCAACCACCGGTCTGTACCACACGAGCGGTACAACCGCTCCCCGGAGCGGTACTACCGGGGCGTGTCTACGGGCCTATATATACTCGACGGGGCTGAAGGGTTTTCTTTTTTCCTTCGCCTTCGTTCCTCTTCTCTGTGCCCTAGCCGCCGGCCCTCTTTGCCCCTGCCCCGGAGTGCATCTCGCGCTTCGGATCCTCGGGCTCTCCATGGATTCTCTCCATGGAGGCCTCCCGATCTCTTCCCATGGATGGTGGTAATGCCTCGTGTTCTTTGCTCCTAGATCTTTCTAGGGTTCTTCCTTTGTTTAGGGCATTACTTAACTTTGTGCAATTAGTGTTTGAACTATGGAGTAGAAGAGATCTTTGTTTGCCTCCTGTCTTGTTTGCAGCACTTAGAATTCGGAATATTACTTGTGTGATTAGTATGCCTCGGTTAGATCTGTAACGCCCTCGATGCGGCTATATCTCCCACGTGTCGGAGCACGACTTAGAGGCATAACCGCATTGAAAGCAATGTCGCAAGTGAGGTAATCTTCACACAACCCATGTGATACATAAGGGAAAGAGATACATAGTTGGCTTACAATCGCCACTTCACACAATACATGAATAAAGCAATACATCATCCAGATACAATTAAGGTCCGACTACGGAACCAAAATAAAAGAAGACTACCCCAAATGCTACACAGATCCCCGATCGACCCCAACTGGGCTCCACTACTGATCAACTAGAATGAAACAACACAACGGACAAAGTCTTCATCAAGCTCCTCCTGAGCTCAGTTGCGTCACCAGCACGGTTCAACGGCACCTGCAAGCTGGTTTTGGAAGTATCTGTGAGTCACGGGGACTCAACAATCTCACACCCTCGTGATCAAGACTATTTAAGCTTATAGGTAAGGCAAAGGTATGATGTGGAGCTGCAACATGCGACTAGCATATATGGTGGCTAACTTATTCGCAAAATAGAGCGAGAAGAGAAGGCAAAAGCACGGACGAACAACTATGATCAAGAAGTGATCCTAGAACAACCTACGTCAAGCATAACTCCAACACCGTGTTCACCTCCCGGACTCCGCCGAGAAGAGACCATCACGGTTACACATGCGGTTGATGTATTTTAATTAAGTCCATCTTTAGGTTTTCTACAACCGGACATTAACAAATTCCCATCTGCCCATAACCACGGGCACGGCTTTCAAAAGTTCATAACCCTGCAGGGGTGTCCCAACTTAGCCCATCACAAGCTCTCACGGTCAACGAAGGATATTCCTTCTAGCGGGAAGACCTGATCAGACTCGGAATCCCGGTTACAAGACATTTCAATAATGGTAAAACAAGACCAGCAAAGCCACCCAAATGTGCCGGCAAATCCCGATAGGAGCTGCACATATCTCTTTCTCAGGGCACACCGGATTGTCCAAGGTTCCGGTAGGCCAGCCCAGAGTTGCCCCTGGTGGCCACCGGCAGCTGACAGGTTGGACCAACACTCAGAGGAGCACTGGCCCGGGGGTTTAAATAAAGATGACCCTTGGGCAGGCCTACCCAAGGGAAAGAAAAGGCTAGGCGGCAAATGGTAAAACCAATGTTGGGCCTTGATGGAGGAGTTTTATTCAAGGCGAACTGTCAAGGGGTTCCCATTATAACCCAACCGCGTAAGGAACGCAAAATCCGGGAACATAACACCGATATGACAGAAACTAGGGCGGCAAGAGTGGAACAAAACACCAGGCATAAGGCCGAGCCTTCCACCCTTTACCAAGTATATAGATGCATTAGTTAAATAAGAGATATTGTGATATCCCAACAAGTAAACATGTTCCAACAAGGAACAACATCTCCATGTTCCAACAAGGAACAAACTTCAATCTTCACCTGCAACTAACAACGCTATAAGAGGGGCTGAGCAAAGCGGTAACATAGCCAAACAACGGTTTGCTAGGACAAGGTGGGTTAGAGGCTTGGTTCAACAATATGGGAGGCATGATATGCAAGTGGTAGGTATCACAGCATAGGCATAGGAAAAGAGTGAGCAACTAGCAAACAAAGATAGAAGTGATTTCGAGGGTATGGTCATCTTGCCTGAGATCCCGCAAGGAAGAAGAACGAGTCCATGAAGAAGACAAACGGACGTAGTCGAACGGTTCCTCACAAACGCGACGTAATCGGAACCACCCCGAAGAAGCAACACCGGAAAGAAGCACACAACATAGTAAACAACCAACACATGAACATGGCATGATACACAATCAACAATGATGCATGTCCGGTTTAAAGAGGGCATGACATGGCAATTTCCCAATTTGTACTCCAACTCTTGCCATTTCTGGCGTTAAGTTATATTTATTTCCTCGGGTTCGGGTTTTGTCTCCGTGTGTTGTTGTCGTTGTCATGCATCTCATATCATGTCATCATGTGCATTGCATTTGCATACATGTTCATCTCATGCATTTGAGCTTTTTCCCCGTTGTCCGTTTTGCATTCCGGCATTTCGTTCTCCTCCGGTGGTCATTTCTACCTTTATTTAGTGTGTGGGGATTAAACATTTCCGGATTGGACCGAGACTTGCCAAGCGGCCTTGGTTTACTACCGGTAGACCGCTTGTCAAGTTTCGTACCATTTGGACTTCGTTTGATACTCCAACGGTTAACTGAGGGACCGAAAAGGCCTCATGTGTGTTGCAGCCCAACACCCCTCCAATTTGGCCCAAAACCCACCTAACTCTGCTCCATCATCTAGAGCGTTCGATCACGATCGCGTGGCCGAAAACCGCACCTCATTTGGACTCTCCTAGCTCCCTCTATGCCTATTTAAAGACCCCTTCCCCGAAATCCGGATCTCCCTCTCCGAAACCCTAAAAACTGCACCTCCCGCCGACGGACACGTCCGATTCGGGCCGGACACGTCCGCCGCCGCGCCCCAATCAACCGCCGCCCGCCCCGTGTCCACGCCGCCGCCTCCCACCGCTCCGGCCCGGGGAGCCCGACCGCGGCCCTCCCGGCCCGCGCGCCGCCGCCGCCCGGCTCCCTCGCCCGCGCCTCGACCCCGCCGCCTTGCTCCCCGGCCGGAGCCGCCGCCACCTTGCTCGCCGGCACGCCCCGCCACAACATCGGGCCGCCGCGGCCACCGCGCCCTCCGGCCGCTCCGCCGCCTTCCCGCCTCGCCTCCGGCCAGATCCGGCCGCGAGAGAGCCGGATCCGGCGCCCCCAACCCTGGCCACCGCCGTCCTCGACTTCTCCGGCAAGCCGCGCCACTGCCTCGGCTTCCGTGTCCCGAGTTGACTTTTCTCGCGGGTTGATTTTTCCTCTAAGTCCCAAGAATTGCAGATCCATGTGCTCATGTTCATGACCCCGTAACTTTGCATCCGTAGCTCCGATTCATGCATATAGCATATCAAAATGTTCATCTCAGAGAGTACATCATTTCATTCCATTGCATCATTTTCATTTGAGTGCATTTTGATGCCCGAAATGCTGTTAGAAGAGGGCTACTTGAGTTAATTGTCAGATCTGCTAATCCGTTTAGGTTTTTGTCATTTTTGCCATGATTAATGTGTGTATGATATGCCCTGATGCTCTACATGTGTTTTGTTAAGGGTTTTGTCATCTTTCCAGAGGTGCAACCCATGTATTTTTGTGATGTGTGTGGCGACTTGTGCAAGCTTGCAAAGTGGTGCACTTGTTAATTCTGTTTTCAGGGACTTAGCAATTTCACTAAGTCCTGGAGTTGTTTATCTCATGATGCCATATGTTCATGTTGTTTCCTAGTGATCTGTGCCTCTTTTGAGGATGGTCAGTAAGGATGTTTTGTTAATATTGTAGTACTCTATCCATCCATGTCTTTGTTTGCAATTATGGAGCACCCTAGCTTGAGTCAATCGAGCTCTACTTTTGCTACTTTGTGCATCTGGGCAGATTGTCAACTTGTTTGCAGTTATTGCCGATGATGTTGTAGTTGATCCGTGCATGCTATACTATTGTTCTTGCCATGTATAGATTGCATTTTGTGCCTTCTTGATGGATGCATGCTTTTCTTGTCATGACTTGCACCGTAGTGAGTGCATCGAGCTCGTAAACATGCCTACTTGAGTTCTGTTTTCAGCATGCTCCAGTTTTCTCTAAGTCTGTGATATGATTATGTTTTTGCTATGTTCACATGCTTGCAATTGTATTTTCTGATCCCTTTTGGCTCAAGGTCACTAAGGGACTTTTGTTAATCTCTTTGAGTAGCTCCAGGCCATGCTTTACTTTTCCATGTTCAGGTCTTGTAGCATATAGTTTTGTTGCTCCGAAGAGTGCTACCTGATCTGAAATTCCAGACAAGTGTTAATTTCACGAAGTCTGAGATCTGTTTGCCATATGCATTTTTGCCATGCTTGTTTGAAACTGTTAATTGATGAATTGACTGTAGCTCAGTGCTAGACTTTTGTTAAGAATCTTGTGTGCATCCCTGCCATGTATTTTGTTGTCATTTTTGGGTGCTGTAGCATGTTCATCTCATTGCATTTAGTTGGCTACTTGCTGTAAATCGCAGACCGGTGTCATTTTTGAATCGCTTGCCATTTCCAAACCATAACTCCGATTCCGGCGTTCTTTATATCGTTTTCAAGTGATTTCATCTCATCTTTCCAGTGGCACACTTGGTTTTGCAAGTTGAGGCCAGGTTCATGCATTTCCTGTCATATCTTGCATTTCGCATCCCGCATCGCATCCCGCATAGCATACCATCTTTGCATTGCGTTGTTTGAGTTTGCACGTGGTTGATTGTATCCTTGTTGCTTGTTTGTCTTGTTTGGGTAGAGCCGGGAGACGAGTTTGCTAACGAGGAGCCCATTGAGTTTGCTTTCGAGGATCTAGTCAACTCTGACAACTGTGCAGGCAAGATGATCATACCCTCGAAATCACTACTATCTTTGCTATGCTAGTTTGCTCGCTCTTTTGCTATGCCAATGCTACGATGCCTACCACTTGCTTTCAAGCCTCCCAAATTTCCATGTCAAACCTCTAACCCACCATTTCCTAGCAAACCGTTGATTGGCTATGTTACCGCTTTGCTCAGCCCCTCTTATAGCGTTGCTAGTTGCAGGTGAAGATTGGAGGCCGTTCCTCGTTGGAACATTTATTTACTTGTTGGGATATCATTATATTATCTTGTTATCTTAATGCATCTATATACTTGGTAAAGGGTGGAAGGCTTGGCCTCTCGCCTAGTGTTTTGTTCCACTCTTGCCGCCCTAGTTTCTGTCATATCGGTGTTATGTTCCCGGATTTTTTGTTCCTTACGCGGTTGGGTTATAATGTGAACCCCTTGATAGTTCGCCTTGATTAAAGCTTTTCCAGCAATGCCCAACATTGGTTTTACCATTCACCACCTAGCATTTTTTCCCTTGGGTTCTGCAGACTCAAGGGTCATCTTATTTTAACCCCCCCCCCCGGGCCAGTGCTCCTCTGAGTGTTGGTCCCACCGAGCGATGTCCGGGGCTACCAGGGGCAACTCTGGGCTGGCCTACCCGACGTCTTGCTCATATGAGTGTGCCCTGAGAACGAGATATGTGCAGCTCCTATCGGGATTTGTCGGCACATTCGGGCGGTGTTGCTGGTCTTGTTTTAACCTGTCAAAGTGCCTTGAATTACCGAGATACCGAGTCTGATCGGAACATCTTGGGAGGAGGTCTATTCCTTAGTTGACCGTGAGAGCTTGTCATGGGCTAAGTTGGGACTCCCCTGCAGGGATTTGAACTTTCGAAAGCCGTGCCCGCGGTTATGGGCAGATGGGAATTTTTTAATGTCCGGTTGTAGATAACTTGAACCTTAACTTAATTAAAATGAATCAACTGAGTGTGTTACCGTGATGGCCTCTTCTCGGCGGAGTCCGGGAAGTGGACACGGTGTTGGAGTAATGCTTGCGCAGGTTGTTCTCTAGTTTCTCGCTCGCGCTTTGCCTCCTCTTCTCGCTCTCTTTTGCGAATAAGTTAGCCACCATATTTGCTAGTCACTTGCTACAGCTCCACATATATTACCTTGCCTTACCTATAAGCTTAAATAGTCTTGATCGCGAGGGCGCGAGATTGCTGAGTCCCTGTGGCTCATGGATTACTATTACACCAGATGCAGGGCCTGATGATTCCGCTCCAGGTGACGCGCTTGAGCTCAAGTGGGAGTTCGACAAAGACTCTCAACGTTACTATGTTTCCTTTCCCGATGATCAGCAGTGGTGCCCAGTTGGGGGTGATTGGGACCGTGTCGCATGTTGGGTTCTCTTTTATTTTGGCGCCGTAGTCGGGCCATGAGTGTTTGGATGATGTAATGTTATTTATGTACTTGATTGACGTGGCGAGTGTAAGCCAACTATGTTATCTCCCCTTTATGATTTATATTACATGGGATGTTGTGAAGATTGCCTAACTTGCGACATATGCCTTCAATGCGATTATGCCTCTAAGTCGTGCCTCGACAAGTGGGAGATATAGTTGCATCGAGGGTGTTTCATAGAACCTTTATGAAGAACTCCGGTAAACAAAAAGAATAACGAAAATAAAGAGAAATCGGAAACACAAGGTGAAACCTTGTAATGATTCAGATGGATCTCCGTGATAATTAGAGCTTGGAACTCCGGGAAAGAAAATATAAACAAAAGAAATCAAGAATTTTGATGAACCTCCGGAACATTTATGTACTTGTTGGGATATCATTATATTATCTTGTTATCTTAATGCATCTATATACTTGGTAAAGGGTGGAAGGCTTGGCCTCTCGCCTAGTGTTTTGTTCCACTCTTGCTGACCTAGTTTCCGTCATATCGGTGTTATGTTCCCGGATTTTTCGTTCCTTACGCGGTTGGGTTATAATGTGAACCCCTTGATAGTTCGCCTTGATTAAAGCTTTTCCAGCAATGCCCAACATTGGTTTTACCATTCACCACCTAGCATTTTTTCCCTTGGGTTCTGCAGACTCAAGGGTCATCTTATTTTAACCCCCCCGGGCCAGTGCTCCTCTGAGTGTTGGTCCCACCGAGCGATGTCCGGGGCTACCAGGGGCAACTCTGGGCTGGCCTACCCGACGTCTTGCTCATCTGAGTGTGCCCTGAGAACGAGATATGTGCAGCTCCTATCGGGATTTGTCGGCACATTCGGGCGGTGTTGCTGGTCTTGTTTTAACCTGTCAAAGTGTCTTGAATTATTGAGATACCGAGTCTGATCGGAACGTCTTGGGAGGAGGTCTATTCCTTCGTTAACCGTGAGAGCTTGTCATGGGCTAAGTTGGGACTCCCCTGCAGGGATTTGAACTTTCGAAAGCCGTGCCCGCGGTTATGGGCAGATGGGAATTTGTTAATGTTCGGTTCTAGATAACTTGAACCTTAACTTAATTAAAATGAATCAACTGAGTGTGTTACCGTGATGGCCTCTTCTCGGCGGAGTCCGGGAAGTGGACACGGTGTTGGAGTAATGCTTGCGCAGGTTGTTCTCTAGTTTCTCGCTCGCGCTTAGCCTCCTCTTCTCGCTCTCTTTTGCGAATAAGTTAGCCACCATATTTGCTAGTCGCGTGCTACAGCTCCACATATATTACCTTGCCTTACCTATAAGCTTAAATAGTCTTGATCGCGAGGGCGCGAGATTGCTGAGTCCCTGTGGCTCACAGATTACTATTACACCAGATGCAGGGCCTGATGATTCCGCTCTAGGTGACGCGCTTGAGCTCAAGTGGGAGTTCGACGAAGACTCTCAACGTTACTATGTTTCCTTTCCCGATGATCAGTAGTGGTGCCTAGTTGGGGGTGATTGGGACCGTGTCGCATGTTGGGTTCTCTTTTATTTTGGCGCCGTAGTCGGGCCATGAGTGTTTGGATGATGTAATATTATTTATGTACTTGATTGACGTGGCGAGTGTAAGCCAACTACATTATCTCCCCTTTATGATTTATATTACATGGGATGTTGTGAAGATTGCCTAACTTGCGACATATGCCTTCAATGCGATTATGCCTCTAAGTCGTGCCTCGACACGTGGGAGATATAGTCGCATCGAGGGTGTTTCAAGTTGGTAATCAGAGCCTTCCCCGACCTTAGGAGCCCCATTGCTTGATCGTTTTTAGCGGCCGAGTTGTGTCTAGAAATTTTTTTTGAGTCATTTAGGAATTATATATCGGAGAGTTTAGGAATTCTTTTTTACTTCCCAGTCTCCTCATCGCTCTGGTAAGGCATCCTGTTGTAGAGTTTTGACTATTCTCTTCTCAAATTTCACTAAAAAAAATTTAGGATCACGCGGGTATCTTGGAATCGTTCCGATGGTTTTATGATGAGAACATTGTCTTGGTGCCTCCTGTCAGGGGTTTAGTGGAAGTGTCCCAGGGAGTTGAGCTCTGAGGTGTTTTCATCATAATTTTATCGTTGCAGTTCTGGAATACCTGAGTTTAGTACGCCGACATCGAAAATCTCTTTTATGCAGTTCGTTGGTGAGATAACCTCGATGCCACCCAGTACTGGGGCGGGAGTTCGGGAGTATCGCCATAACTTGTATAACGGATGCTTTTCGAAGGTTGAGGTAGATGGTTTCCGAAGGTTTCTTGGTTATGTGTTGAAGGATGGATACAGCTAGATGTAGGATTTGCTAGTTTGGGTGAGATATTATGCTTCCCCTGTATCCCCAACACCTGATTGCATAACCGGAAAGGTTCGGGAGTTTCATAGGTGGGAATTCTTGTAGCTCTAGTTCTTCTTCCACGGATATTGGTTTGAGATTGGGATTTCTTACCGATTATACGTTGTTGATCCGTACCTTGTTGATTTATTTCTCTACCTTAATTCTACGTGGCTTCTCAATTTATGGATATGTGACCATTTCAAGAGGAATGCATTCGTTCATTTTGTTCGGATGTGAAGACTATATGTTGCAATTTTCATTCCATTGGATTCAGCTTCAATATTTGTCTATCAATGTGCTAATGGTGGTCAACCTCTTCAGGATGGCTCCTCCAACGCGCACGACTCCGAATCCTAATCCGCCACCACCTCCACCTCCTCCGGAGGCATGACAAACTGTGATGGCCGCAACCAATGCAAACACACAGTTGATCATGCAAATTCTTCAAGAGCGCAATCAAGGCAACCAAGGGAATCAAGGCAGCAATCAGAATCACTTTGCTTCACTCAACCAGTTCCTTGCTAACGGGCCAAAGACTTTCAGCAATTGTGTTGAGGCAACCGATGCTGACGATTGGCTTGTGGATCCGTGTAAGCATTTCGAGTGCAGTAACGTCAGGCCTGAGGACTTTGTTAAGTTCGCTTCCTTCCAACTCAAAGATCAAGCTGCAGAATGGTTCCAGCAGTACAAGGACTCCAGAGGTGGACATTTTATCACTTGGGATGATTTCCGTTGAGATTTCCGAGCTCATCATATTCCTCAAAGCGTGGTTGAAAGCAAGCGTGAGGAATTCCGCAACCTGAAGCAAGGCTCTTTGTCTGTCTATGACTACAACAAGTTGTTTCGGAAGCTCGCCCGCTTTGCCAAGCAGGACGTACCTGATGAGAAGAGCATGATATACCAGTTCAGGGGTGGTCTCAGAGAAGAAATTCAGCTAGCTCTTGTTCTCTTTGAGCCCTTGAGATACGATGAGTTCTACAACATGGCACTGAAGCAAGAGGCTGCTCAGTTGAGGTGTGATGCTTCCAAGAAGCGAGTCAGAGATGTTACTCCTTCTTCCTCTACTCAAGTGGCCAAGCAGCAGAAGTATTGGCTTCCTCCTCCTCCGTTCCGTCAGCCGTATCAGCAGAAGAGCAAAGGTGGCAGTGGATCTTCCCACCCACCCAACCCTGGCTTTCAGAACAAGACTTCGTCTCAAGCTCTAAGATCGAGTGTTCCGTACCACCGTCCGCTTTCAGAGGTCACGTGCAACAAGTGCCAACAGAAGGGTCACTATGCCAACAAGTGTCTCAACCAGAGGCGTCTTGCTCCTCCTCCTCCTATGAGATCAGCAAGTACAGCTGTGGTCAAGCATAACCCCAAGTCTGCCATGGTCAATTTGATGAATGCAGCTCAGGCAGAGGACTCACCAGATGTGATCATGGGTAACCTTCCTGTTAATGACATTCCCGCAAGAGTTCTTTTCGACACTGGTGCATATTTATCATTTTTATCGAAGCCTTTTGCATCTATGCATGATGTGCATACTATTGATTTGCCTAAGCCGATAGCGGTTTCTTCTCCGGGTTTGTTCATGAACACCAAAATGATGGCTCCAGATGTTACTATCACGTTGGGCGATTACAAGTTTCTCTCTTCTCCTATGGTGCTTGTTAACTCGGATATTGATCTTATTCTCGGAATGGATTGGCTTTCTAAGCACAAGGCTCATCTTGATTGTGCTGCCAGGCAGATTCAATTGACTCATTCGTCTGAGGATGTAATTGTCTTTGCCGCTCGTGATAATACCATCCGTCTGTTTTCTCTCAATGAGAAGGGTGAATTGGATGCCATCTCTCAAATTCCAGTCGTTTGCGAATATCAAGACGTCTTTCCAGAAGAGCTTCCAGGAATGCCTCCGCACCGGCTAGTTGAATTCGTTATTGATCTTGAGCCCGGCACGGAACCTGTGTGCAAGCGTCCTTACAAGCTCGGACCTGAAGAGTTGAAGGAGCTGAAGAAGCAACTCGACATTCAAGAGAAAATGGGTCTCATCCGGCCTAGTTCTTCTCCGTGGGGTTGTGGTGTTCTTTTTGTGAAGAAGAAGGATGGAACGGACCGACTTTGTGTTGATTACCGTCCAGTGAACAAGAAGACCATCAAGAACAAATACCCACTTCCCAACATCAATGAGCTGTTCGAACAACTCAAAGGTGCCCAAGTATTCTCCAAGCTTGATCTCCGTATGGGTTATCATCAGATTCGAATCCGTGAGCAAGATATTCCCAAGACGGCTTTCAGGACAAGCTTTGGTTCATATGAATACACTGTCATGTCTTTTGTCCTCGTCAACGCTCCTCCGACTTTCTCTCGCATGATGAACTTCATCTTCAACGTCTACACCAATGACTTTGTTTTGGTCTATCTCGACGACATTCTGGTTCTCTCCAAGAACAGGAAGATCATGCCAAGCACTTGCGTTTGGTTCTTGATAAGCTAAGGGAACATCAGTTGTACGCCAAGTTCTCCAAGTGTGAATTTTGGCTTGATGAGGTTTTTTATCTTGGTCATATCATCTCTGCCAAGGGCATCGCCGTGAATCCTGAGAAGGTGTCTCCAATTGTGAATTGGGAACCTCCTCAGAACGTGAAGCAACTCCGCAGTTTTCTCGGTCTCGCAAGCTATTGTCGAAGATTCGTTGAAAACTTTTCTTAGGTCGCGAAACCTCTCTCAAATCTTCTTCAGAAGCACGTCAAGTATGTTTGGTCTCCGGAGTTTGATATTACTTTCAACACTTTGAAAGAGAAATTGATCACTGCTCCAGTTCTGACTCCGCCTGATGAATCCAAGCCGTATGAGGTCTTTTGTGATGCCTCTCTCCAAGGCCTTGGCGCAGTATTGATGCAACAGAAGAAAGTTGTTGCTTATACATCTCGCCAGTTGAAGCCTAATGAGAAGAACTACCCCACTCATGATCTCGAGTTGGCGGCAGTTGTGCATGCTCTTTTGACTTGGAGACATCTTCTATTGGGAAGAAAAGTGGACATTTTCACTGATCACAAGAGTCTCAAGTACATCTTCACTCAGCCTAATCTCAACCTCAGGCAAACTCGATGGGTCGAAATGATTCAAGAGTATAATCCGAGTATCGAGTATACTCCAGGCAAGGCCAATGTGATTGCTGACGCATTGAGCAGGAAAGCTTACTGCAACAGTCTGATTCTCAAGCCTTATCAACCCGAGCTTTGTGAAGCTTTCCGCAAACTTAATCTGCAAGTTGTTCCTCAAGGATTCCTCGCCAACCTTCAAGTCTCTCCTACCTTGGAAGTCCAGATTCGCCAAGCCTAGCTTCTTGATGCTATGGTGAAAAAGGTGAAGATTGGGATTGCCAAGAGTCAGTCCAAGTACAAGTGCTACCGCCTTGATGACAAGGACACTCTCTTCTTCGAGGATCGTATTGTTGTACCCAAAGGTGACCTCCGTAAAGTGATCATGAACGAGGCTCACAATTCTCTCCTCTCCATCCACCCTGGGAGCAGGAAGATGTATCAGGACCTTAAGCAAGCTTATTGGTGGAATCGAATGAAGCGCGAGATCGCTCAATTCGTGAATGAATGTGATGTCTGCAGAAGAGTGAAGGCAGAACACCAAAGGCCAGCTGGTCTCCTCCAACCTCTTGCCATTCCATAATGGAAGTTTGACCATATTGAAATGGACTTCGTGACTGGGTTTCCAAAGTCCAAGCATGGCAATGATGCTATATTCGTTTTCATCGACAAACTCACCAAAGTGGCTCACTTTCTGCCTATCAAAGAGTCGATCACTGCAGCTCAATTGGCGGAACTCTATACCTCTCGAATTGTCTCTCTGCACAGTATTCCTCAAGTGATCTCTTCAGACCGTGGCAACATCTTTACCTCGAAGTTTTGGGATTCTTTTCAGAAGGCCATGGGCACCAACATCCGCTTCAGCACATCTTTCCATCCTCAAACTAGCGGTCAAGTCGAGCGTGTCAACCAGATTCTTGAAGATATGCTCAGGGCTTGTGTGATCTCCTTCGGCATGAAGTGGGAGGATTGTCTTCCCTTATGCTGAATTCTCCTACAACAACAGTTTTCAAGCAAGTTCGGGCAAGGCCCCATTTGAAATTCTGTATGGCAGGAAGTGCCGTACCCCTCTCAACTAGTCTGAAACCGGTGAACGTCAGCTTTTGGGAAATGACTTAATCACAGAGGCAGAAGAAATGTGCAAAGTCATTCGTGATAACCTCAAAGCAGCCCAATCCCGTCAGAAGAGCTACTATGATAGTAAGCACCGTGATTTGGCTTTCGAGATCGGAGATCATGTTTACCTCCGCGTCTCTCCTATGAAAGGTACTCGTCGCTTCGGTATCAAAGGGAAGCTTGCCCCAGATACGTGGGACCTTTCAAGATTGTCAGCAAGAGAGGCGACCTCGCCTATCAACTCGAGCTTCCTTCAAACTTTGCAAATGTTCATGACGTGTTCCATGTCTCTCAGCTTCGAAAGTGCTTCAAGACTCCTGACCGCACCGTCAACTTCGAGGACATTGAGCTCCAAGAAGATCTCTCTTATCGTGAGCACCCAGTTGCTATTCTTGAAGAGACTGACCGCAAGACTTGCAACAAGTCAATCGAATTTCTCAAAGTCAAGTGGTCACACCATTCCGACCGTGAAGCTACCTGGGAACGCGAGGATCACCTCCGTTCTGACTACCCGGCGTTCTTTCAGTCCTAGATCTCGGGACGAGATCTTTTTGTAGTGGTGGAGTGTTGTAACACCCCGGATGTAACTTTCCCAATTTGTACTCCAACTCTTGCCATTTCCGGCGTTAAGTTATATTTATTTCCTCGGGTTCGTGTTTTTTCTCCGTGTGTTGTTGTCATTGTCATGCATCTCATATCATGTCATCATGTGCATTGCATTTGCATACGTGTTCATCTCATGCATTCGAGCTTTTTCCCCGTTGTCCGTTTTGCATTCCGGCATTTCGTTCTCCTCCGGTGGTCATTTCTACCTTTCTTTCGTGTGTGGGGATTAAACATTTCCGGATTGGACCGAGACTTGCCAAGCGGCCTTGGTTTACTACCGGTAGACCGCCTGTCAAGTTTCGTACCATTTGGACTTCGTTTGATACTCCAACGGTTAACCGAGGGACCGAAAAGGCCTCGTGTGTGTTGCAGCCCAACACCCCTCCAATTTGGCCCAAAACCCACCTAACTCTGCTCCATCATCTAGAACGTTCGATCATGATTGCGTGGCCGAAAACCGCACCTCATTTGGACTCTCCTAGCTCCCTCTATGCCTATTTAAAGACCCCTTCCCCGAAATCCGGATCTCCCTCTCCGAAACCCTAAAAACTGCACCTCCCACCGACGGACACATCCGATTCGGGCCGGACGCGTCCGCCGCCGCGCCCCAACCAACCGCCGCCCGCCACGTGTCCACGCCACCGCCTCCCACCGCTCCGGCCCGGGGAGCCCGACCGCGGCCTTCCCGGCCCGCGCGCCGCGGCCGCCCGGCTCCCTCGCCCGCGCCTCGACCCTGCCGCCTTGCTCGCCAGCCGGAGCCGCCGCCACCTTGCTTGCCGGCGCGCCCCGCCACCGCACCGGGCCGCCGCGGCCACCGCGCCCTCCGGCCGCTCCACCGCCTCCCCGCCTCGCCTCCGGCCAGATCCGGCCACGGGAGAGCCGGATTCGGCACCCCCAACCCCGGCCGCCGCCGTCCTCGACTTCTCCGGCGAGCCGCGCCACCGCCTCGGCTTCCGTGTCCCAAGTTGACATTTCTCGCGGGTTGATTTTTCCTCTAAGTCCCAGGAATTGTAGATCCATGTGCTCACGTTCATGACCCCGTAACTTTGCATCCGTAGCTCCGATTCATGCATATAGCATATCAAAATGTTCATCCCGGAGAGTACATCATTTCATTCCATTGCATCATTTTCATTTGAGTTCATCTTGATACCCGAAATGCTGTTAGAAGAGGGCTACTTGAGTTAATTGTCAGATCTGCTAATCCGTTTAAGTTTTTGTCATTTTTGCCATGATTAATGTGTGCATGATATGCCCTGATGCTCTACATGTGTTTTGTTAAGGGTTTTGTCATCTTTCCAGAGGTGCAACCCATGTATTTTTGTGATGTGTGTGGTGACTTGTGCAAGCTTGCAAAGTGGTGCACTTGCTAATTCTGTTTTCAGGGACTTAGCAATTTCACTGTCCTGGAGTTGTTTATCTCATGATGCCATATGTTCATGTTGTTTCCTAGTGATCCGTGCCTCTTTTGAGGATGATCAGTAAGGATGTTTTGTTAATATTGTAGTACTCTATCCATCCATTTCTTTGTTTGAAATTATGGAGCATCCTAGTTTGAGTCAATCGAGCTCTACTTTTGCTACTTTGTGAATCTGGGCAGATTGTCAACTTGTTTGCAATTTTGCCGATGATGTTGTAGTTGATCCGTGCATGCTATCCTATTGTTCTTGCCATGTCTAGCTTGCATTTTGTGCCTTCTTGATGTACGTATGCTTGTCTTGTCATGACTTGCACCGTAGTGAGTGCATCGAGCTTGTAAACATGCCTACTTGACTTCTGTTTTCAGCATGCTCCAGTTTTCTCTAAGTCTGTGATCTGATTATGTTTTTGCTATGTTCACATGCTTGCAATTGTATTTTCTGATCCCTTTTGGCTCAAGGTCACTAAGGGACTTCTGTTAATCTCTTTGAGTAGCTCCAGGAAATGCTTTACTTTGTCATGTTCATGTCCTGTAGCATATAGTTTTGTTGCTCCGAAGAGTGCTACCTGATCTGAAATTCCAAACAAGTGTTATTTTCACTAAGTCTGAGATCTGTTTGCCATATGCATTTTTGCCACGCTTGTTTGAACTTGTTAATGGATGAATTGGACGTAGCTCAATGCTAGACTTTTGTTAAGCATCTTATGTGCATCCTTGCCATGTATTGTGTTGTCATATTTGGGTGCGGTAGCATGTTCATCTCATTGCATTTAGTTGGCTACTTGTTGTAAATCGCAGACCGGTGTCATTTTTGAATCACTTGCCATTTCCTAACCGTAACTCCGATTCCGGCGTTCTTTATATCGTTTTCAAGCGATTTCATCTCATCTTTCCAGTGGCACACTTGGTTTTCCATGTTGAGGCCAGGTTCATGCATTTTCTGTCATATCTTGCATTTCGCATCCCGCATCGCATCCCGCATAGCATACCATCTTTGCATTGCGTTGTTTGAGTTTGCACGTGGTTGATTGTATCCTTGTTGCTTTTTTGTCTTGTTTGGGTAGAGCCGGGAGACGAGTTCGCTAACAAGGAGTCCGTTGAGTTTGCTTTCGAGGATCCAGTCAACTCCGACAACTGTGCAGGCAAGATGATCATACCCTCGAAATCACTACTATCTTTGCTATGCTAGTTTGCTCGCTCTTTTGCTATGCCAATGCTACGATGCCTACCACTTGCTTTCAACCCTCCCAAATTGCCATGTCAAACCTCTAATCCACCATGTCCTAGCAAACCGTTGATTGGCTATGTTACCGCTTTGCTCAGCCCCTCTTATAGTGTTGCTAGTTCCAGGCGAAGATTGGAGGCCGTTCCTCGTTGGAACATTTATTTACTTGTTGGGATATCATTATATTATCTTGTTATCTTAATGCATCTATATAATTGGTAAAGGGTGGAAGGCTCGGCCTCTCGCCTAGTGTTTTGTTCCACTCTTGCCGCCCTAGTTTCTGTCATATCGGTGTTATGTTCCCGGATTTTGTGTTCCTTACGCGGTTGGGTTATAATGGGAACCCCTTGATAGTTCGCCTTGATTAAAGCTTTTCCAGCAATGCCCAACATTGGTTTTACCATTCGCCACCTAGCCTTTTCTTTCCCTTGGGTTCTGCAGACTCAAGGGTCATCTTATTTTAACCCCCCCGGGCCAGTGCTCCTCTGAGTGTTGGTCCCACCGAGCGATGTCCAGGGCTACCAGGGGCAACTCTGGGGTGGCCTACCCGACGTCTTGCTCATCTGAGTGTGCCCTGAGAACGAGATATGTGCAGCTCCTATCGGGATTTGTCGGCACATTCGGGCGGTGTTGCTGGTCTTGTTTTAACCTGTCAAAGTGTCTTGAATTACCGAGATACCGAGTCTGATCGAAACATCTTGGGAGGAGGTATATTCCTTCGTTGACCGTGAGAGCTTGTCATGGGCTAAGTTGGGACTCCCCTGCAGGGATTTGAACTTTCGAAAGCCGTGCCCGCGGTTATGGGCAGATGGGAATTTGTTAATGTCCGGTTGTAGATAACTTGAACCTTAACTTAATTAAAATGAATCAACTGAGTGTGTTACCGTGATGGCCTCTTCTCGGCGGAGTCCGGGAAGTGGACACGGTGTTGGAGTAATGCTTGCGCAGGTTGTTCTCTAGTTTCTCGCTCGCGCTTTGCCTCCTATTCTCGCTCTCTTTTGTGAATAAGTTAGCCACCATATTTGCTAGTCGCTTGCTACAGCTCCACATATATTACCTTGACTTACCTATAAGCTTAAATAGTCTTGATCGCGTGGGCGCGAGATTGCTGAGTCCCTGTGGCTCACAGATTACTATTACAACAGATGCAGGGCCTGATGATTCTGCTCCAGGTGACGCGCTTGAGATCAAGTGGGAGTTCAACGAAGGCTCTCAACGTTACTATGTTTCCTTTCCCGATGATCAGTAGTGGTGCCCAGTTGGGGGTGATTGGGACTGTGTCGCATGTTGGGTTCTCTTTTATTTTGGCGCCGTAGTCGGGCCATGAGTGTTTGGATGATGTAATGTTATTTATGTACTTGATTGACGTGGCGAGTGTAAGCCAACTACATTATCTCCCCTTTATGATTTATATTACATGGGATGTTGTGAAGATTGCCTAACTTGCGACATATGCCTTCAATGCGATTATGCCTCTAAGTCGTGCCTCGACACGTGGGAGATATAGTCGCATCGAGGGTGTTTCAAGGTTGTAATCAGAGCCTTCCCCGACCTTAGGAGCCCCATTGCTTGATCATTTTTAGCGGCCGAGTTGTGTCTAGAAAAATGTTTTGAGTCATTTAGGAATTATATATCGGAGAGTTTAGGAATTCTTTTTACTTCCCAGTCTCCTCATCGCTCTGGTAAGGCATCCTGATGTAGAGTTTTGACTATTCTCTTCTCAAATTTCACTAAAAAAATTTAGGATCACGCGGGTATCTTGGAATCGTTCTGATGGTTTTATGATGAGAACATTGTCTTGGTGCCTCCTGTCAGGGGTTTAGTGGAAGTGTCCCAGGGAGTTGAGCTCTGAGGTGTTGTCATCATAATTTTATCGTTGCAGTTCTGGAATACCTGAGTTTAGTACGCCGACATCGAAAATCTCTTTTATGCAGTTCGTTGGTGAGATAACCTTGACGCCACCCAGTACTGGGGCGGGAGTTCGGGAGTATCGCCATAACTTGTATAACGGATGCTTTTTGAAGGTTGAGGTAGATGGTTTCCAAAGGTTTCTTGGTTATGTGTTGAAGGATGGATACAGCTGGATGTAGGATTTGCTAGTTTGGGTGAGATATTATGCTTCCCCTGTATCCCCAACACCTGATTGCATAACCGGAAAGGTTCGGGAGTTTCATAGGTGGGAATTCTTGTAGCTCTAGTTCTTCTTCCACGGATATTGGTTTGAGATTGGGATTTCTTACCGATTATTCGTTCTTGATACGTACCTTGTTGATTTATTTCTCTACCTTAATTCTACGTGGCTTCTCAATTTATGGATATGTGCCATTTCAAGAGGAATGCATTCGTTCATTTTGTTCGGATGTGAAGACTATATGTTGCAATTGTCATTCCGTTGGATTCAGCTTCAATATTTGTCTATCAATGTGCTAATGGTGGTCAACCTCTTCAGGATGGCTCCTCCAACGCGCACGACTCCGAATCCTAATCCGGCACCACCTCCACCTCCTCCGGAGGCATGCCAAGCTGTGATGGCCGCAACCAATGCAAACACACAGTTGATCATGTAAATTCTTCAAGAGCGCAATCAAGGCAACCAAGGGAATCAAGGCAGCAATCAGAATCACTTTGCTTCACTCAACCAGTTCCTTGCTAACGGGCCAAAGACTTTCAGCAATTGTGTTGAGGCAACCGATGCTGACGATTGGCTTGTGGATCCGTGTAAGCATTTCGAGTGCAGTAACGTCAGGCCTAAGGACTTTGTTAAGTTCGCTTCCTTCCAACTCAAAGATCAAGCTGCAGAGTGGTTCCAGCAGTACAAGGACTCCAGAGGTGGACGTGTTATCACTTGGGATGATTTCTGTCGAGATTTCCGAGCTCATCATATTCCTCAAAGCGTGGTTGAAAGCAAGCGTGAGGAATTCCGCAACCTGAAGCAAGGCTCTTTGTCTGTCTATGACTACAACAAGTTGTTTCGGAAGCTCGCCCGCTTTGCCAAGCAGGACGTACCTGATGAGAAGAGCATGATATACCAGTTCAGGGGTGGTCTCAGAGAAGAAATTCAGCTAGCTCTTGTTCTCTTTGAGCCCTTGAGATACGATGAGTTCTACAACATGGCACTGAAGCAAGAGGCTGCTCAGTTGAGGTGTGATGCTTCCAAGAAGCGAGTCAGAGATGTTACTCCTTCTTCCTCTACTCAAGTGGCCAAGCAGCAGAAGTATTGGCTTCCTCCTCCTCCGTTCCGTCATCCGTATCAGCAGAAGAGCAAAGGTGGCAGTGGATCTTCCCACCCACCCAACCCTGGCTTTCAGAACAAGACTTCGTCTCAAGCTCCAAGATCGAGTGCTCCGTACCACCGTCCGCTTTCAGAGATCACGTGCAACAAGTGCCAACAGAAGGGTCACTATGCCAACAAGTGTCTCAACCAGAGGCATCTTCCTCCTCCTCCTCCTGTGAGATCGGCAAGTACAGCTGTGGTCAAGCATAACCCCAAGTCTGCCAAGGTCAATTTGATGAATGCAGCTCAGGCAGAGGACTCACCAGATGTGATCATGGGTAACCTTCCTGTTAATGACATTCCCGCAAGAGTTCTTTTCGACACTGGTGCATATTTATCATTTTTATCGAAGCCTTTTGCATCTATGCATGATGTGCATACTATTGATTTGCCTAAGCCGATAGCGGTTTCTTCTCCGGGTTTGTTCATGAACACCAAAATGATGGCTCCAGATGTTACTATCACGTTGGGCGATTACAAGTTTCTCTCTTCTCCTATGGTGCTTGGTAACTCGGATATTGATCTTATTCTCGGAATGGATTGGCTTTCTAAGCACAAGGCTCATCTTGATTGTGCTGCCAGGCAGATTCAATTGACTCATTCATCTGAGGATGTAATTGTCTTTGCCGCTCGTGATAATACCATCCGTCTGTTTTCTCTCAATGAGAAGGGTGAATTGGATGCCATCTCTCAAATTCTAGTCGTTTGCGAATATCAAGATGTCTTTCCAGAAGAGCTTCCAGGAATGCCTCCGCACCGGCAAGTTGAATTTGTTATTGATCTTGAGCCCGACACAGAACCTGTGTGCAAGCGTCCTTATAAGCTCGGACCTGAAGAGTTGAAGGAGCTGAAGAAGCAACTCGATATTCAAGAGAAAATGGGTCTCATCCGGCCTAGTTCTTCTCCGTGGGGTTGTGGTGTTCTTTTTGTCAAGAAGACGGATGGAAAGGACCGACTTTGTGTTGATTACTGTCCAGTGAACAAGAAGACCATCAAGAACAAATACCCACTTCCCAACATCAATGAGTTGTTCGAACAACTCAAAGGTGCCCAAGTATTCTCCAAGCTTGATCTCCGTATGGGTTATCATCAGATTCGAATCCGTGAGCAAGATATTCCCAAGACGGCTTTCAGGACAAGCTTTGGTTCATATGAATACACTGTCATGTCTTTTGGCCTCGTCAGCGCTCCTCCGACTTTCTCTCGCATGATGAACTTGATCTTCAATGCCTACACCAATGACTTCGTTTTGGTCTATCTCGACGACATTCTGGTTTTCTCCAAGAACAAGGAAGATCATGCCAAGCACTTGCGTTTGGTTCTTGATAAGCTAAGGGAACATCAGTTCTACGCCAAGTTCTCCAAGTGTGAATTTTGGCTTGATGAGGTTTTTTATCTTGGTCATATCATCTCTGCCATGGGCATTGCCGTGAATCCTGAGAAGGTGTCAGCAATTGAGAATTGGGAACCTCCTCAGAACGTGAAGCAACTCCGCAGTTTTCTCGGTCTCGCAAGTTATTGCCGAAGATTCGTTGAAAACTTTTCTAAGGTCGCGAAACCTCTCTCAAATCTTCTTCAGAAGCACGTCAAGTATGTTTGGTCTCCAGAGTGTGATATTGCTTTCAACACTTTGAAAGAGAAATTGATCACTGCTCCAGTTCTGACTCCGCCTGATGAATCCAAGCCGTACGAGGTCTTTTGTGATGCCTCTCTCCAAGGCCTTGGTGCAGTATTGATGCAAGAGAAGAAAGTTGTTGCTTATACATCTCGCCAGTTGAAGCCTAATGAGAAGAACTACCCCACTCATGATCTTGAGTTGGCGGCAGTTGTGCATGCTCTTTGGACTTGGAGACATCTTCTATTGGGAAGAAAAGTGGACATTTTCACTGATCACAAGAGTCTCAAGTACATCTTCACTCAGCCTAATCTCAACCTCTGGCAAACTCGATGGGTCGAAATGATTCAAGAGTATAATCCGAGTATCGAGTATACTCCAGGCAAGGCCAATGTGATTGCTGACGCATTGAGCAGGAAAGCTTACTGCAACAGTATGATTCTCAAGCCTTATCAACCCGAGCTTTGTGAAGCTTTCCGCAAACTTAATCTGCAAGTTGTTCCTCAAGGATTCCTCGCCAACCTTCAAGTCTCTCCTACCTTGTAAGTCCAGATTCGCCAAGCCCAGCTTCTTGATGCTATGGTGAAAAAGGTGAAGATTGGGATTGCCAAGAGTCAGTCCAAGTACAAGTGCTACCGCCTTGATGACAAGGACACTCTCTTCTTCGAGGATCGTATTGTTGTACCCAAAGGTGACCTCCGTAAAGTGATCATGAACGAGGCTCACAATTCTCTCCTCTCCATCCACCCTGGGAGCAGGAAGATGTATCAGGACCTTAAGCAAGCTTATTGGTGGAATCGAATGAAGCGCGAGATCGCTCAATTCGTTAATGAATGTGATGTCTGGAGAAGAGTGAAGGCAGAACACCAAAGGCCAGCAGGTCTCCTCCAACCTCTTGCCATTCCAGAATGGAAGTTTGACCACATTGAAATGGACTTCGTGACTGGGTTTCCAAAGTCCAAGCGTGGCAATGATGCTATATTCGTTTTCATCGACAAACTCACCAAAGTGGCTCACTTTCTGCCTATCAAAGAGTCGATCACTGCAGCTCAATTGGCGGAACTCTATACCTCTTGAATTGTCTCTCTGCACGGTATTCCTCAAGTGATCTCTTCAGACCGTGGCAGCATTTTCACCTCGAAGTTTTGGGATTCTTTTCAGAAGGCCATGGGCACCAACATCCGCTTCAGCACAGCTTTCCATCCTCAAACTAGCGGTGAAGTCGAGCGTGTCAACCAGATTCTTGAAGATATGCTCAGGGCTTGTGTGATCTCCTTCGGCATGAAGTGGGAGGATTGTCTTCCTTATGCTGAATTCTCCTACAACAACAGTTTTCAAGAAAGTTCGGGCAAGGCCCCATTTGAAATTCGGTATGGCAGGAAGTGCCGTACCCCTCTCAACTGGTCCGAAACCGGTGAACGTCAGCTTTTGGGTAATGACTTAATCACAAAGGCAGAAGAAATGTGCAAAGTACTTCGCGATAACCTCAAAGCAGCCCAATCCCGCCAGAAGAGCTACTATGATAGTAAGCACCGCGATTTGGCTTTCGTGATCGGAGATCATGTTTACCAACGTGTCTCTCCTATGAAAGGTACTCGTCGCTTCGGTATCAAAGGGAAGCTTTCCCCTAGATACGTGGGACCTTTCAAGATTGTCAGCAAGAGAGGCGACCTCGCCTATCAACTCGAGCTTCCTTCAAACTTTGCAAATGTTCATGATGTGTTCCATGTCTCTCAGCTTCGAAAGTGCTTCAAGACTCCTGACCGCACCGTCAACTTCGAGGACATTGAGCTCCAAGAAGATCTCTCTTATCGTGAGCACCCAGTTGCTATTCTTGAAGAGACTGGCCGCAAGACTCGCAACAAGTCAATCAAATTTCTCAAAGTCAAGTGGTCACACCATTCCGACCGTGAAGCTACCTGGGAACGCGAGGATCACCTCCGTTCTGAGTACCCGGCGTTCTTTCAGTCCTAGATCTCAGGACGAGATCTTTTCGTAGTGGTGGAGTGTTGTAACACCCCGGATGTAACTTTCCCAATTTGTACTCCAACTCTTGCCGTTTCCGGCGTTAAGTTATATTTATTTCCTCGGGTTCGGGTTTTGTCTCCGTGTGTTGTTGTCGTTGTCATGCATCTCATATCATGTCATCATGTGCATTGCATTTGCATACGTGTTCATCTCATGCATTCGAGCTTTTTCCCTGTTGTCCGTTTTGCATTCCGGCGTTTCGTTCTCCTCCGGTGGTCATTTCTACCATTTTTTCGTGTGTGGGGATTAAACATTTCCGGATTGGACCGAGACTTGCCAAGCGGCCTTAGTTTACTACCGGTAGACCGCGTGTCAAGTTTCGTACCATTTGAACTTCGTTTGATACTCCAACGGTTAACCGAGGGACCGAAAAGGCCTCGTGTGTGTTGCAGCCCAACACCCCTCCAATTTGGCCCAAAACCCACCTAACTCTGCTCCATCATCTAGAGCGTTCGATCACAATCGCGTGGCCGAAAACCACACCTCATTTGGACTCTCCTAGCTCCCTCTATGCCTATTTAAAGACCCCTTCCCCGAAATTCAGATCTCCCTCTCCGAAACCCTAAAAACTGCACCTCCCGCCGACGGACACGTCCGATTCGGGCCGGACGCGTCCGCCGCCGCGCCCCAACCAACCGCCGCCCGCCACGTGTCCACGCCGCCGCCTCCCACCGCTCCGGCTCGGGGAGCCCGACCGCGGCCCTCTCGGCCCACGCGCCGCCGCCGCCCGGTTCCCTCGCCCGCGCCTCGACCCCGCCGCCTTGCTCGCTGGTCGGAGCCGCCGCCACCTTGCTCGCCGGCGCGCCCCGCCACCGCACCGGGCCGCCGCGGCCACCGCGCCCTCCGGCCGCTCCGCCGCCTCCACGCCTCGCCTTCGGCCAGATCCGGCCACGGGAGAGCCGGATCCGGCGCCCCCAACCCTGGCCGCCGCCGTCCTCGACTTCTCCGGCGAGCCGCGCCACCGCCTTGACTTCCGTGTCCCGAGTTGACTTTTCTCGCGGTTCGATTTTTCCTCCAAGTCCCAGGAATTGCAGATCCATGTGCTCATGTTCATGACCCCGTAACTTTGCATCCGTAGCTCCGATTCATGCATATAGCATATCAAAATGTTCATCCCAGAGAGTACATCATTTCATTCCATTGCATCATTTTCATTTGAGTGCATCTTGATGCCCGAAATGCTGTTAGAAGAGGGCTACTTGAGTTAATTGTCAGATCTGCTAATCCGTTTAGGTTTTTGTCATTTTTGCCATGATTAATGTGTGCATGATATGCCCTGATGCTCTACATGTGTTTTGTTAAGGGTTTTGTCATCTTTCCAGAGGTGCAACCCATGTATTTTTGTGATGTGTGTGGTGACTTGTGCAAGCTTGCAAAGTGGTGCACTTGCTAATTCTGTTTTCAGGGACTTAGCAATTTCACTGTCCTGGAGTTGTTTATCTCATGATGCCATATGTTCATGTTGTTTCCTAGTGATCCATGCCTCTTTTGAGGATGATTAGTAAGGATGTTTTGTTAATATTGTAGTACTCTATCCATACATTTCTTTGTTTGAAATTATGGAGCATCCTAGCTTGAGTCAATCGAGCTCTACTTTTGCTACTTTGTGAATCTGGGCAGATTGTCAACTTGTTTGCAATTTTGCCGATGATGTTGTAGTTGATCCGTGCATGCTATGCTATTGTTCTTGCCATGTCTAGCTTGCATTTTGTGCCTTCTTGATGGATGTATGCTTGTCTTGTCATGACTTGCACCGTAGTGAGTGCATCGAGCTCGTAAACATGCCTACTTGAGTTCTGTTTTCAGCATGCTCCAGTTTTCTCTAAGTCTGTGATCTAATTATGTTTTTGCTATGTTCACATGCTTGCAATTGTATTTTCTGATCCCTTTTGGCTCAAGGTCACTAAGGGACTTTTGTTAATCTATTTGAGTAGCTCTAGGAAATGCTTTACTTTGCCATGTTCAGGTCCTGTAGCATATAGTTTTGTTGCTCCGAAGAGTGCTACCTGATCTGAAATTCCAGACAAGTGTTAATTTCACTAAGTCTGAGATCTGTTTGCCATATGCATTTTTGCCATGCTTGTTTGAACCTGTTAATGGATGAATTGGACGTAGCTCAATGCTAGACTTTTGTTAAGCATCTGATGTGCATCCTTGCCATGTATTGTGTTGTCATGTTTGAGTGCTGTAGCATGTTCATCTCATTGCATTTAGTTGGCTACTTGCTCTAAATCGCAGACCGGTGTCATTTTTGAATCGCTTGCCATTTCCAAACCGTAACTCCGATTCCGGCGTTCTTTATATCGTTTTCAAGCGATTTCATCTCATCTTTCCAGTGGAACACTTGGTTTTCCAAGTTGAGGCCAGGTTCATGCATTTCCTGTCATATCTTGCATTTCGCATCCCGCATCGCATCCCGCATAGCATACCATCTTTGCATTGTGTTGTTTAAGTTTGCACGTGGTTGATTGTATCCTTGTTGCTTGTTTGTCTTGTTTGGGTAGAGCCGGGAGATGAGTTTGCTAACGAGGAGCCCGTTGAGTTTGCTTACGAGGATCCAGTCAACTCTGACAACTGTGCAGGCAAGATGATCATACCCTCGAAATCACTACTATCTTTGCTATGCTAGTTTGCTCGCTCTTTTGCTATGCCAATGCTACGATGCCTACCACTTGCTTTCAAGCCTCCCAAATTGCCATGTCAAACCTCTAACCCACCATGTCCTAGCAAACCATTCATTGGCTATGTTACCACTTTGCTCAGCCCCTCTTATAGCGTTGCTAGTTGCAGGTGAAGATTGGAGGCCGTTCCTCGTTGGAACATTTATTTAGTTGTTGGGATATCATTATATTATCTTGTTATCTTAATGCATATATATACTTGGTAAAGGGTGGAAGGCTCGGCCTCTCGCCTAGTGTTTTGTTCCACTCTTGCCGCCCTAGTTTCCGTCATATCGGTGTTATGTTCCCGGATTTTGCGTTCCTTTCGCGGTTGGGTTATAATGGGAAACCCTTGATAGTTCGCCTTGATTAAAGCTTTTCCAGCAATGCCCAACATTGGTTTTACCATTCGCCACCAAGCCTTTTCTTTCCCTTGGGTTCTGCAGACTCAAGGGTCATCTTATTTTAACCCCCTGGGCCAGTGCTCCTCTGAGTGTTGGTCCCACCGAGCGATGTCCGGGGCTACCAGGGGCAACTCTGGGCTGGCCTACCCGACGTCTTGCTCATTTGAGTGTGCCCTGAGAACGAGATATGTGCAGCTCCTATCGGGATTTGTCGGCACATTCGGGCGGTGTTGCTGGTCTTGTTTTAACCTGTCAAAGTGTCCTGAATTACCGAGATACCGAGTTTGATCGGAACGTCTTGGGAGGAGGTATATTCCTTCGTTGACCGTGAGAGCTTGTCATGGGCTAAGTTGGGACTCCCCTGTAGGGATTTGAACTTTCGAAAGTCGTGCCCGCGGTTATGGGCAGATGGGAATTTGTTAATGTCCGGCTGTAGATAACTTGAACCTTAACTTAATTAAAATGAATCAACTGAGTGTGTTACCGTGATGGCCTCTTCTCGGCGGAGTCCGGGAAGTGGACACGGTGTTGGAGTAATGCTTGCGCAGGTTGTTCTCTAGTTTCTCGCTCGCGCTTAGCCTCCTCTTCTCGCTCTCTTTTGCGAATAAGTTAGCCACCATATTTGCTAGTCGCTTGCTACAGCTCCACATATATTACCTTGCCTTACCTATAAGCTTAAATAGTCTTGATCGCGAGGGCGCGAGATTGCTGAGTCCCTGTGGCTACAGATTACTATTACACCAGATGCAGGGCCTGATGATTCCGCTCCAGGTGACGCGCTTGAGCTCAAGTGGGAGTTCGACGAAGACTCTCAACGTTACTATGTTTCCTTTCCCGATGATCAGTAGTGGTGCCTAGTTGGGGGTGATTGGGACCGTGTCGCATGTTGGGTTCTCTTTTATTTTGGCGCCGTAGTCGGGCCATCAGTGTTTGGATGATGTAATGTTATTTATGTACTTGATTGACGTGGCGAGTGTAAGCCAACTACGTTATCTCCCCTTTATGATTTATATTACATGGGATGTTGTGAAGATTGCCTAACTTGCGACATATGCCTTCAATGCGATTATGCCTCTAAGTCGTGCCTCGACACGTGGGAGATATAGTTGCATCGAGGGTGTTTCATAGAACCTTTATGAAGAACTCCGGTAAACAAAAAGAATAACGAAAATAAAGAGAAATTGGAAACACAAGGTGAAACCTTGTAATGATTCAGATGGATCTCCGTGATAATTAGAGCTTGGAACTCCGGGAAAGAAAATATAAACAAAAGAAATCAAGAATTTTGATGAACCTCTGGAACATTTATTTACTTGTTGGGATATCATTATATTATCTTGTTATCTTAATGCATCTATATACTTGGTAAAGGGTGGAAGGCTCGGCCTCTCGCCTAGTGTTTTGTTCCACTCTTGCCGACCTAGTTTCCGTCATATCGGTGTTATGTTCCCGGATTTTTCGTTCCTTACGCGGTTGGGTTATAATGTGAACCCCTTGATAGTTCGCCTTGATTAAAGCTTTTCCAGCAATGCCCAACATTGGTTTTACCATTCGCCACCAAGCCTTTTCTTTCCCTTGGGTTCTGCAGACTCAAGGGTCATCTTATTTTAACCCCCCCGGGCCAGTGCTCCTCTGAGTGTTGGTCCCACCGAGCGATGTCCAGGGCTACCAGGGGTAACTCTGGGGTGGCCTACCCGACGTCTTGCTCATCTGAGTGTGCCCTGAGAACGAGATATGTGCAGCTCCTATCGGGATTTGTCGGCACATTCGGGCGGTGTTGCTGGTCTTGTTTTAACCTGTCAAAGTGTCTTGAATTACCGAGATACCGAGTCTGATCGGAACGTCTTGGGAGGAGGTCTATTCCTTCGTTGACCGTGAGAGCTTGTCATGGGCTAAGTTGGGACTCCCCTGCAGGGATTTGAACTTTCGAAAGCCGTGCCCGCGGTTATGGGCAGATGGGAATTTGTTAATGTCCGGTTCTAGATAACTTGAACCTTAACTTAATTAAAATGAATCAACTGAGTGTGTTACCGTGATGGCCTCTTCTCGGCGGAGTCCGGGAAGTGGACACGGTGTTGGAGTAATGCTTGCGCAGGTTGTTCTCTAGTTTCTCGCTCGCGCTTTGCCTCCTCTTCTCGCTCTCTTTTGCGAATAAGTTAGCCACCATATTTGCTAGTCACTTGCTACAGCTCCACATATATTACCTTGCCTTACCTATAAGCTTAAATAGTCTTGATCGCGAGGGCGCGAGATTGCTGAGTCCCTGTGGCTCACAGATTACTATTACACCAGATGCAGGGCCTGATGATTCCGCTCCAGGTGACGCGCTTGAGCTCAAGTGGGAGTTCGACGAAGACTCTCAACGTTACTATGTTTCCTTTCCCAATGATCAGTAGTGGTGCCCAGTTGGGGGTGATTGGGACCGTGTCGCATGTTGGGTTCTCTTTTATTTTGGCGTCGTAGTCGGGCCATGAGTGTTTGGATGATGTAATGTTATTTATGTACTTGATTGACGTGGCGAGTGTAAGCCAACTATGTTATCTCCCCTTTATGATTTATATTACATGGGATGTTGTGAAGATTGCCTAACTTGCGACATATGCCTTCAATGCGATTATGCCTCTAAGTCGTGCCTCGACACGTGGGAGATATAGTTGCATCGAGGGTGTTTCATAGAACCTTTATGAAGAACTCCGGTAAACAAAAAGAATAATGAAAATAAAGAGAAATCGGAAACACAAGGTGAAACCTTGTAATGATTCAGATGGATCTCCGTGATAATTAGAGCTTGGAACTCCGGGAAAGAAAATATAAACAAAAGAAATCAAGAATTTTGATGAACCTCCGGAATAAGTAATTGAATTTACTCGATGAAACAAGAATAAGAATTACATTATGCTTATCCTTCACCAATTAAATTGATGACAAGCAACGGATTTGGCATACTACTTATTCTCGTAGGAGGGATTAAGAGAGATATAGCGTAAACTTGGAAGGTCTTCAATGAACCACGGGTTGGATTAGGAAACAACGAATGAATTGGTATGATAAAGAAGGAAGAGAAATCTTGAACAAACCACCGTAAGAATTAAAAATGAACGAAGAGAAGATAAAGAAAACACCGGGAAGAATTAGCAAATGAATGAAGATGCTTGAGAGAATTTATATATGAGAGAACGAAGAGATCATGCACTGATTAGAGGATATTTGATCGATGCACCGGTAAAATTAGGAGGATGAGAGCTGAAATCTAGAATGAATAATCCCGAAATTATGGCCTTCGGAGAATCAAACTGAAAATACTCTGAATTACTCTGGATGGGTGAAAAGAATTGTCACAATCAAAACAATTATGAGAGGATGACATCAAGCTAGAACCATGAATCTCTGAGAGAGCGGATAAGATATGGAGTAAAAACTCTTCTTTGGTCTTCAAGTGTTGAGAACGACGATGAGAAATACAACCATGAATTGTTTAGACACTCCGGGATGACAAATAGAAAGGTTGAGCCAACGATGAAAAGAATTTGACAGATCTTGGAGAAAGACATATGACCGATGATAATTCATTCTTACGTCAAACTTTAGAAGATTTGAGCAGAACTCCGGTAAAATTAGAAGAGTCAGGTAAGATCCTGGAAAAGACCTGTGGGTTAGGGCCCACTCAAAAGATACACCATTGAAATTATTTAAAAGAGAGAATGCACCAGTTGAATTAAATGACTTGAATGAGATAACATCCTCGAAAGATCTTGAACGACTGTAGAGTGGAAACATGAATCTTTTGAGCTATCTTCGGCACTCTGGAACAAATTTATAGCGGGAGGTGAATGATTAAGAGGTGCACCAGTATGAGATGGTATTTGAAACGAGGAAAGGATATGATCAACAAAGCTTGAATTGGTTCCACCGGAGAAGAAAGAGAATGAATAATGATGAACTTGAGGCTTTGTTAGGATCTTCATGAGAATCACCGGATAAGAACATGAAGGAAAAAGATTGGAGAGACTTCCATCAATAAAATGGATACTCGAAAAAGAAATCTGAGTCCTTGAAGAAAAAGGGAGGGAGGGTGGGAAAAACAAAGACACTTGGAACGGATGAAACGAACACCGTTGCAAAGAATTGAGAATTGATCTCGCGAATGTTGACATGATCGGATCCACTAGAAGAGGAGCAAGCCAGTAGAGAAGAAATTTAGATGACAATCTTGATGATTAAGAAGGAACTAGCATTCACATAGATATATGAGAACACCGCTTAGGGAAGGTTATGGAATCAACATTTGACTTCGAAGCAACTCGAATACCACAACTGAAAAACAAAACAAAGGATTGGCTTGCAAAATAAGCCGGAACAAACATATGATAGAGATTTCGTCTGAAGTTTTCGTGGTGGGGCCTACACGGGCCCGATCGTACAGCACCATCATGTACAAGGCAGTGCACATGACATACAAAGCGTCCCCGAGTCGGCATAGCCAAGGACTCTTTAAGACACAACGAGAACACTGTAAAACCAACCATGGATAGGCGGACCACTAGACGTCGAACCCCAATTTCATATCATACATCTGTCGGAAAGATATCCAAAGAGCTACTTGAATTCCCACTTATAAACTCCCCAAATTTTCCAGTTATGCAATCAGGTGTTGGGGATACAGGGGAAGCATAATATCTCACCCAACACTAACAATACCTACATCCAGCTGTATCCATCCTTCAACACATAACCAAGAAACCTTCGGAAATCATTTACCTCAACCTTCGAAAAGCATCCGCTGTACGAGTTATGGCAATACTCCCGAACTCTCGCCCCAGTACTGGGTGGCGTCGAGGTTATCTCACCAACAACTGCATAAAAGAGATTTTCAATGTCGGGGAAACTAATCTCAGGTATTCTAGAACTGCAACGATAAAATTGTGACGACAACACCTCAGAGCTCAACTCCACAGGACACTGCCACAACCCCTAAATGACAGGAGGCACCAAGAACAATGTTCTCGTCACAAAACCATCGGAACAATTCCAAGATACCCGCGTGATCCTAACTTTTTTTAGTGAAATTTGAGAAGAGAAGAGTCAAAACTCTACGTCAGGATGCCTCACCAGAGCGACGAAGGGACTGAGGAGTAAACAGAAGTCCTAACTCTCTGATATATATATATATATATATATATATATCCTAAATGACTCAAAACGTTTCTAGACTCAATAACACTAGAGATTCGATCAAGCAGGGGGCTCCTAAGGTCGGGGAAGACTCTGATTACCAACTTGTAACGCCCTCGATGCGGCTATATCTCCCACGTGTCGGAGCACGACTTAGAGGCATAACCACATTGAAAGCAATGCTGCAAGTGAGGTAATCTTCACACAACCCATGTAATACATAAGGGAAAGAGATACATAGTTGGCTTACAATCGCCACTTCACACAATACATGAATAAAGCATTACATCATCCAGATACAATCAAGGTCCGACTATGGAACCAAAATAAAAGAAGACTACCCCAAATGCTACACAGATCCCCGATCGACCCCAACTGGGCTCCACTACTGATCAACTGGAATGAAACAACACAACGGACAAAGTCTTCATCGAGCTCCTCCTGAGCTTAGTTGCGTCACCGACACGGTTCAACGACACCTGCAAGCTGGTTTTGGAAGTATCTGTGAGTCACGGGGACTCAGCAATCTCACACCCTCGCGATCAAAACTATTTAAGCTTATAGGTAAGGCAAAGGTATAATGTGGAGTTGCAGCAAGCGACTAGCATATATGGTGGCTAACTTATTCGCAAAATAGAGCGAGAAGAGAAGGCAAAAGCACGGACGAACAACTATGATCAAGAAGTGATCCTAGAACAACCTACGTCAAGCATAACTCCAACACCGTGTTCACCTCCCGGACTCCGCCGAGAAGAGACCATCACGGTTACACACGCGGTTGATGTATTTTAATTAAGGCCATCTTCAGGTTTTCTACAACCGGACATTAACAAATTCCCATCTGCCCATAACCGCGGGTACGGCTTTCGAAAGTTCATAACCCTGCAGGGGTGTCCCAACTTAGCCCATCACAAGCTCTCCTGGTCAATGAAGGATATTCCTTCTAGCGGGAAGACCCGATCAGACTCGGAATCCCGGTTATAAGACATTTCGATAATGGTAAAACAAGACCAGCAAAGCCACCCGAATGTGCCGACAAATCCCGATAGGAGCTGCACATATCTCTTTCTCAGGGAAGCTGACAGGTTGGACCAACACTCAGAGGAGCACTGGCCCGGGGGTTTAAATAAAGATGACCCTTGGGCAGGCCTACCCAAGGGAAAGAAAAGGTTAGGTGGCAAATGGTAAAACCAATGTTGGGCCTTGCTGGAGGAGTTTTATTCAAGGCAAACTGTCAAGGGGTTCCCATTATAACCCAACCGCGTAAGGAACGCAAAATCCGGGAACATAACACCAATATGACGGAAACTAGGGCGGCAAGAGTGGAACAAAACACCAGGCATAAGGCTGAGCCTTCCACCCTTTACCAAGTATATAGATGCATTAGTTAAATAAGAGATATTGTGATATCCCAACAAGTAAACATGTTCCAGCAAGGAACAACATCTCCATGTTCCAACAAGGAACAAACTTCAATCTTCACCTGCAAGTAACAATGCTATAAGAGGGGCTGAGCAAAGCGGTAACATAGCCAAACAACGGTTTGCTAGGACAAGGTGGGTTAGAGGCTTGGTTCAACAATATGGGAGGCATGATAAGCAAGTGGTAGGTATCACAGCATAGGCATAGCAAAAGAGCGAGCAACTAGCAAGCAAAGATAGAAGTGATTTCGAGGGTATGGTCATCTTGCCTGAGATCCCGCAAGGAAGAAGAACGAGTCCATGAAGAAGACAAACGGACGTAGTCGAACGGTTCCTCACAAATGCGACGTAATCGGAACCACCCCGAAGAAGCAACACCAGAAAGAAGCACACAACATAGTAAACAACCAACACATGAACATGGCATGATGCACAATCAAGAATGATGCATGTTCGGTTTAAAGAGGGCATGACATGTCAAAGTGCACAAACAATCCTACAAATTAAGTGGAGCTCAACATGCAACGGAGTTGCATATTGAAGAAAACACCACATGACTTATTTAGTTCTCTCTCGTTACCCAACAAGGTTAAATGTTGTTAGCATGGCAAGAGGTGAAGCATGATGAAACTATCTAATCTAGGCAAGTTTAAATGAGGCCGGAACAACAAAACAACAAGTCCGGAAACTCCTCATATGCATACATTAGGTTTGGTACTGTTCTGCCCTAAACACATTTTTAGAGTTATTAAACATGCAAGAAAAGTGCACCATGTTAAACTAGGCAATTTTCTACCCCATTTACATATAAAGTTTGTTAAAAACGGAGCTACGGTTATTTAGTTATGAATTAAATCATTTTAGCATGTTATTTAAGCAAATTAAAGCAACATCATTTTAAACATTTCAAACATGCAAGGAAGTTGGATATTATTATCCTACACAAAATTCTAAGCAACTTTCATATATAAAACATTTTAATAAGATGCACGGTTGATGAGTTATTAATTGCATGAACTCTAGGGACTTCTCTGTAAAACTGGCAAACTCTGGATAAAATGATAAAATCGTTGTACTGAAAAAAAACACAAACGGGCTGGATCTGTTGGACCAACAATGCAAAGGGGGGTTTCTCACCCAGTGGGCCTGGCCCAGATTGGTAGAGAGGTAGGCCGAAAGGGGGGTGCTGGGCCTTGGAGAGCCTGGAAGGGAGGCAGCCCAGGCACGGTGTTGGGGCGTCGTGTTCGTTCGACGCGGTCACAGGCGAAGGTGAGGCAGCCCAGGTGCGTGCGGTCGGTCGTGGGACTTGCGCGATCAACGCGGGCGGGCGAGGCGCTCGTCGTCTCG